>NC_022034.1:24494710-24514625 GCF_000317375.1 Microtus ochrogaster | reverse complement strand
TCTCTCTCTCAAGCTTACGCATACTCATCCAACATTGTGATTCATTTAGTGGTCTTTCATATCTGAAATCTGTTTTATTGTGAATCTGTCATTTTTTTACTATCCAGGAGCACTTTGTTTTGTGCCTTTAAATCACTAAGTGCTTAAGAATCTAAGCTGTGACATTCCTAGGTCAAAAACAGGTACTGCAGGTTTGCCCCGCCCAGTCCAACATGGCGGAGCCACTTGTGACTGAATCAGTTGTGCCTCTGAGCTGCAGGGCAAAAGGCTACTCTGGATATTGGCTCCACTTCTCTCCAATTTCAAAATGGAGGATATACCATTTTCTACTAGCTCTGGGGCTGCCAGGTAGGAGCCGCATTCAGCACTTTAACTCTGAGACTGAGCGTGTGGCACAGAAACTCTTTTCATCCAAGTTATAGCCAAATCTGATGCACATAGCACTGTGCAGTCTGAAAACACGTCTCTGTATGGCAGCAGGAATCTGCCATGCTCTCTGCCTGCCTAAGCCTGGTTTGGCCGTCTGCCCAGGTGCAGGCGGGGAGCACTGAGCCATCAGCCAGGTCTCAGAGCACTCTTCTTCTGATCCCAAGTGGGAACACAAACATCCAGTCCCATAAAAGTCATTGAAATGCTTTAAAGTCAGAGTTCACGCTGGCAGCACAGCCCCAAGAAGTCGCGCTTTAAAATGCCGCAGCTTTTTTTTCTGCTGTTGTTGCTGAATCAGGAAATCTTTCTACAGCACACCACCAACAAAAAGCAAAAATCTGTGTTAAACTCTCTCTCCCCTATTTTTAAGCCTTCTCAGGTTTTTAAATGGATTTAGTCCATCATGTATGGGTGCCACTCTGTTGAAGTAGAGAGGTGGGCCCTACCCAAAATAATTACATGAAACTGTATTCTTTTAAACACTGCCTGGCCCATTAGTTCCAGCCTCTTATTGGTTAGCTCTTCCATATTGATCTAACCCATTTCTAATATTGTGTGTAGCATCATGAGCTGGCTTACCAGGAAAGATCTTAACCTGCATATGTCTGGAGTGGAAGAATCATGGCGACTCTTTGACTCAGCTTCTTTCTCCCAGCATTCTGTTCTGTCTACTCCGCCTACCTAATTTTCTGTCCTATCAGAGGCCAAGCAGTTTCTTTATTAGTTAACCAATGAAACAACAGATAGAAAGATGACCCTCCTCCATCACTTATTGAAATCTGAGTTCTCACCCTCACATGAAGCTTTCAGGCAGGCTCATTTAGGAGGACATAAGAAACCAGAGCTCCCTCTGGCAGCTGTGGCCAGGGGACCAAGCACCTTTCTGGAATTGTGCTTTGGGTTCCTGCTCCAAGTGCCCTGTCAGGTTGTGGCCTCCTGCTCTCATTGAAAGTAGAAGCGAGGCTATTTGGGGAAGATAAAGAGGTAAGCAGAATATAACAGAAGTGGTAGGAAAGGATCGTGGAGGAGAGGGGAAAATAAGAACAAAGCATAATGATATACACACATAAATGAGATAGAGAAGACCAGCGCTTTCTATTGTAACAAAATCAAAATAAGACAGCAATAAAACCATATTGATTTATTCAAAAGTCCTCTTCACAGTTGTCAAGGTGTGCAGGTTTTCCTATGGAGCAATTTGTGTGCAGTTACCTGATATTACAGGATTTGCTTTATGGATTATATATGTTGATATGTATTTGCTTATTTGAAAGTGAGACATGCATCATTTCAAAATATAAAGTTTTATCACTGTCGGCCATGAGAGACATGATTGGAATAGCTGTAAACTTAATTGATGAACATCTGGTTATCAAAGACAGGATTAGTCATAGCCCTGTGATATTTCTAAACATCCTGGCAATGAAATCTTCTCAATAGCACAGTAAGCATGTTTTCAAACCTGTGATAAAGCTCTAAGAAATGTTTGAAAAGCAACTTTTTAAGAAATCACTTTCCCCAACAAGACAATGTTCTCAGATAACTAAGAACCAGTTTTTGCTCTGATTATTGTTTATAGATACATTGGGCATATTAGGAACAGGTTCAGGAAAACAGATTTTCCATTTGCTGAGTAATAGTCAACCATGATAGTAGAGATGATTTCTCTGGGTCCACCTCTTAGAGAAAAGTTAGTTGACAATCCTTCTTTCATTTTACAGCCCATGCATGTGAGAAAATTTCTCAATGACAATTAAGTGAAAGGGCACAAAATCAAATTATTCTTCTGATGTAAAAGCTTTGTTTCATCTGAAATGAGTGATAATAAATTGAATAGCCGTTCTTAATGTCTTCTCTTACATTAGTTTATTAATTAATCCAGAGTTCAGTTCAGGTACATACAATTCAACATTACAAATTAGTTCCATATTATATGCCATTTGTTTATAGTTTAAATCTCTCTTTGATAACATTATTATTTGTTATATTTGTTTCATTTTTAGCTACCTCTTACTTTTGAATTGCAGTTACTAATTTTTGAGTTGCATAGCAATAAAGTAATATGTATTGTACATATTTTATACAAGTGAATGCTGTGTAAATGTGAATATGAAAAAGTCTTAGAGTTATAATATAAATGACTGAAGTTTGAAAGCACAGCATATGCTTATATTTCATGCCTGTATTATTTCCCAAATAATACATTTACTTGCTGTACCACTGGGGAGGAAAAAAAGAACCTTGTGTTTAGGCAGATTCCAGCACAGAAACGATGCAGCCAACTTTAATCTTGACAAGGCCTTAGATGCAATGATGCTCAGTTTCTGTATTTCAAATTGTATTTCTGTATTTGCAAATTGGGTATATTGATAATTATGAGAGATTAATGTAAATTAAGGTACCAAATTTAATAAATATGACAAACTTAATAAATATATATGGCATATATTCATATGTATAAGAGAGATGCCAGCAGTGAAATATTTACAGGTTTGTGTCCAACGGGATGAAAGGTAGATTATCAAAGAAGAATGTATACAAAGAGTCTTGAACTGAAAAGCCCAGGGTGAGAATTCATTCAGAGGAAGTCACTGTTTACAGAAAAGATATTAACTTTATTATATTTTCATAAATATGTATGTGTGTGTTATGGTATGTGATGTATGTATGCATGTATACCCATGAAGGTGTGTGCACACCCATAATGCACACACACGAAGAAGGTAGGGGAGGAAGTTGGGTTCTTTTATTGCCATCTTTCTCTTGAGACTGAACCTGCAGGTCACCAATTTGACTGGGCTCATTTTAGGGCCATCAAGCTCTTGGAATCTGCCAGTCTCCACTCCACAACACAGGGATTACAGGAATGGACTGTCATACCCATCTTTTCACCGGCGCTTGGGACTGGAACTCAGGGCTTCATGCTTGGACAGTAAATGTTCCTATCAATGGAACTTTCTCCCAGCCATTTATTCAACTTGTAGCAGATTCTTTTTAAGTTTCATAGTCATTCATGAAAAAGAAAAGGATCCCTTAGGTATTTGATGTAAGAGTTTATTTATTTGGTGCAGCACTTTAATAATAATACATTGATTATTATTAAACAGTATCACACATCGCACAAATTTCAACCCACACTTGTTAGCTGCGTGAATACATTTCTTTCAACATAAAAGCAGATTTCTAATAAACACAAGAAACTCTTGTGACTCTCCTAATCAAAGAAGGGTCACAAGGAAAAGACTTTTTTTTTTTTTGCTTTAATCATTATACCTTCAATTGACCTTTCGCTAAGGTTTTGGAACCCCAAGAAAGAGAAGAAGAACTGACTGTGATCCAGTTTAGCACAGAAAAAGACAAAAAAGATGAACGCATATCCTGGACATGGAATTGTTGAATCCTTTACAGAGTGTGAAGACAATCCTAACGCAGCTGGACTCTTGTACCCTTGCAATTGCCACACAGGAAAAAGGCTGCTTTGCATGTTTGATTTCTGTAATCATTTTTGCTTTAATATGACAAGGAATTTTTCTCCAGAATCAGTCTCAAACTCATAGATTTTGGTTTGGTAAACATTTTGTTAATTTATTTAACAAATATGTAGATGCCTCCCACCGCAAGTCCTATTCACCTGGGATGGCATGGCCACGAGTCAAGCAGTCCCCACCTGTACCAGTCTAGAGGAGACATTTTTTGGAAGCAGTCAAAGAGAGCACAACATGCTGGCTGATGTGAGTGGTATCAGCTCTAGCTCAAAATTAAACAAGAGGTGAGAAACATTAGCAAATGAAAATCAGGGGCTGGGTGGGGAGAGCTATTCTGTGGATGACATTCAGGGTAGAATTGAGGGACAGGAATGAGTCACACAAATGTGAAAACAGACAAAAGATAACGGGAAGCCTTAACTTGTGAGTCCTTCAATTTTTCTTATTTTTTTTTCTTTTATGCTTGAAGCTGAGCACTTTTAGATATTTGCAACATCTCAGACTGAGTAAAGCATCAAAACAAATCCTTAGGAAGCTGCTTGCGATTCTGTTTATCTGTCTTAATCTCATCTCATCTCCTGAGTTCCTGCCTCTTCTTGGCTCTGCTTTCAGGGTGGTTTTGAACTGGAATATGAGTCCAGTTTGGAGCCACACAATCTTAATGCCACTCCACACTCTGAAGAGGGCTCTGGCTCTGGGGCATGAAATGAAGATTCAAACGGAACTACTTCAGCCGCTTTGTCCCCAGCTTAGGTAGGCTAAATTCTCAGTGAAGATTGAGAGTTAGAGACTTATGGAAATGTGATAGAAAATTGAATTAAAAATAACCATAAAGCTTAACTGCTGGAATGCACTAAACATAAACTTCAATTGGGCAAGAGACCTGTGACATTTGAAAACTATACTCCTCACATGGTTTTGCCCTGAAGGTTTCTTATTAAGGTTTCCTGAACTATAATTAACAAATAAGAGTTGTATACATTAAGGTGTGCAGGATGACATTTAGTTTAATATAAACTATCCATCGTGTAATCATTTCCAGCAAGCTAATAACCATATTCATCTTGTGAATCGTTTAGTTTTGGGGGTGAGAATACTCAAATTACTATTTAGGGAATATCAGACATCCAATACATGATTATCAGCTCTAGTCAGCATGTGGTATTTTAGAAATCTGGCAATTCCCCAACTTTTGCTAAACACCACTCTAACTCTCCAATCCTCTTGGACTCTAGGAGAAGTTTACCTCTCTAATTCCGTTCTGGAGTTTGTTCATTTTCCTGATTTCACCACACAGGGCACTTTTGCTAGACATGATGATCATCCAGGTTCATTCATATTGCTGCAAATGACAGGATATGTTCCTTTGTTGAGGCTGAATAGTACTCCACTGTGTGCATGTGAGTTTCCATGTGTGCAAACTGTAATTTCTTTCCCCGTTTATCTCTCAACAGACACTTAGGCTGCTCCATATCTTGGTTACTGTGAATAATGCCACAATGGATCTGAGACTGTCAATATTTTGAGGTATATTTTAAACTGAATGCATTCCTATTAGCTGGGCTGAATAGCAAAGTCATTCCATACATCTTGCCCTCTTGTCTCTTCTCTATTCTTACTCATTCAGTCGAGGTCAGGGTCCTTGCAGCATGTTACTAATTAGATGTGAAGAAATTCTTCAAGGACATGGGGGTCTTTTCTTGAAGACACAAAATAAACATACATTTGTACTTCTTAATGCTTTCTTGTTCACCAGTCTTCATTTGCTTCTTGCCTTTCAAGTGAGCCTGCACTTTTATCTGACAGACAGGCAGGTTGCTATAGAGGAAATAAATGGCTTTGGAGGGGAGGAGGCTCAGGGTCACATTATGGGCTCCCTATTCGCCATACTGTGGAGAGGGGAGATTCTCTAACAGAGTAGTTTGAGTCTAACTACTCTTCCGTCAACTATTCTTCTCCTTAAAAATGATGATGGTATCACTCGATTCATGTTTACACAAGGATTAATGGTATGTCAGTCTATGCTGTGCTTCTAAGGCCTCTGGACTAAGTACTACATTTGTTATATAGTTGGAATGGATATTTATAATGATTTTTCCAGAAACTTACCACAACAGTGAATGTCCAATAGCTTGTCTTTCCTTCTCAATCCATAGTCAGGTACCTAATGAACTTTCAAGGTTATTACTTCTCTTTATATATAACCTAGGACTTCTTCAAACTGTTTTATTTATCATTCTTTTTTTTTTGTTTCTAACTTTCTGTTTTACTGAAGAGGGGTTTTTTGATATAGACTCACAGCAGATCTTATTTCCTTCTGCTCCTCCAGCCCCAATCCTGCCAGTCTCATCCCCGGCTCTGTTACAGAAAACTTACAGTTATCTCTCTTTCCTCACAGATTTTCACCTCCAATATTCCTCCTGTTAACTCATCCCAGTATCCCAGTCCCTGACACCAGCAGGCATTCCATGTGAACACCAGCTGAGCAGGCCAGGGAAACAGCTCAGCTAACTGAAGACCTTCACCTCTTCTGTCCCTCTTCCAAACCCAATACCCCAGTCTCATCCCTATCTCCGCAACAGAACTCCTGCTGCATCCTTTTTTTCTCTCTGCTCACATCACCTATGGATCCCAGAGACCTTTCCCCTCTAATCTCCTTTCCCCACTAGTTGCTTTATTTAGCTCCCAACATTAGCAAACGCTCTCTCCATGCTAACCCACTGACCACTCCTGTTAGAGAAACATGTAGGCTGTCTGTAGATCTACCTGCTTTTGTTCCTCTAGATTCGATCCGCAGTCTCATAGCCCACACTATAACAGACCCTCTGGGGTGACTGCTCTTCACTGTCTCTCTCCAGTCTAAAAAGACAAAATAAGCAGACACTGACTTAACACTGTGTTCTGTTACCCTCTGTGAACCTCTTCAGAGCCCTAGCCTATTCTCCTTCCTAGGTGTTAGCTTCCAATACCCAGAAACACATTTTGCCTGGAAACTCCAGTGACCAGAACTATCAGATCCAAAGAAAATTTCCTATCAGGCAACACACTGCCATCAGACTCTCAAAAATCCAGAAAGGAAACAGAAACCAAGGAAAAAAACACTTACCTAACAAAGACAAATCCAGAAGTCAATGCCTAGACCTATTACCATTTCAATTCCAGATACCTAGACACCAGTGTAAAAACACAATCAATCATAGCCAGGGCAATGTGTCTCCATTAGAACCCAGCTATACTACCAGAGTAGGTCCCGAACACAAGTAAAAGATCTGAAAACAGCCTATGTGAAGATGATAAAGATCCTTAAAGAAGAAATTAACAAATCCCTTAAAGAAAGCCAAGAAAGCACAAACATCAGAGGGAAATGAATAGAACTGTTCAAGATATAAAAATGGAATTAGAATTAGTAAAGAAAGCTCAAACTGAGAGGATTTGGGGAATGGAAAATTTAGGAATTTCAACAAGAAATACAGAAGCAAGTTTTACTAACAAAATACAAGATATGTAAGAGAGAATCTCAGACATTGAATATTAAGAGGAATAGACACAAATAAAATATTAAATCTAAAACAAAAATTTCTAATGCAAAATGTCCAGGTGATCTGGAACACATTAAATACCAAACCTAGAAATAATAGAAATAGAGGAAGGAGAAGAATCCCAACTCAAAGGCCCAGCAGATATTTTCACCAAAATCATAGAGGAAAATTTTCCTAACCAAAAGAAAGAGATGACTATAGAGATTGGACCAGAACAGAAAGTAACCTTGGCACACAATAATCAAAACACTAAATGTACAAATCAAAGAAAGAATATCAAAATCTTCAAGGAAAAAATATTAAGTAACATATAAAAGCAGAGCTATTAGAATTACATATGACTTTTCAATGGAGACTCTGAAAACCAGAAGGGCCTGGACAGATATGCTACAGACTGTAAAAGACCAGATGCCAGCCCAGGTTATACTACCCCGCAAAACTTTCAGTCACCATAGATGGATAAAATAAGATATTTCATGATAAAACCAAATATAAACACTGTATGTCTGCAAAGATAACCCCAAAGAAAGTACTAGAAAGGAAACTCTAACCTAATGAGGCTAAGTACACTGACAAAAACACAGGAAATAAATAACCTCATACCTGCAAAACCAAAAGAAGAGAAATACACACACACACACACACACACACACACACACACCACCACCACCACCACCATCACCACCATCACCAATAACAATAACAGAATCAACAATCATTTGTCATCGTTATCTTACAATATCAGTGGTCTTATTTCCCTAATAAAAAGACACAGCTAATAGAATGGATGAGAAAATGGGATCTATCCTGCTGCATCCAAGAAATACATACTCAACACTAAACATAGATATTGCCTCTGGGTAAAGGTTTAGAAAAGACATTTCAAGCAAATGATCTAAGAAGAAAGCTATTGTAGCTTATTTTAATATTTAACAAAACAAACTTCAAAGCAAAACTAATCAGAAGAGATAGGAATGACAACACATACCCATCAAAGAAAAAATCCACCAAGATTAACATCTATGTCCCAGACACTAGGGCACCCAAGTTTGTAAACAACAACAACAATAACAATAACACTATGGCTTAAATCACACATTGACTATTATACACTAATACTGTAAACATTAATACCCCATTCTCACCAATGGACAAGGCATCCAGAAAAAAATTAAACAGAAATGTTGGAGCTAACAGATGTTATAAACCAAATGGATATCTGCAAAACATTTCACCCAAACATAAAAGTAGATACCTTCTTTTCTACACCTCATGGAACTTTCTCCAAAATTTATCACATAATAGGACACAAAGTAAGTCTCAAGAGACACAAGAAAATTGAAATACCCCCTCCATCCTATTATACCACCAATGATTAAAGCTGGATATCAACAACAACCAAAAACACAGAACGTTTACAGACTCCTAGAAACGGAACAGTTCTTTTACTGATTGAACTTATGACCAAGAGAAATAAAGAAGAAACTAAAGATGACAATTCAATGAAAATAAATGCACAACATAACCAAAGTTATGGAACACAATGAAAATAATTCTAAGAGGAAAGTTTATAACACTAAGAACCTAAATTTAAAAAAAAAACAAAACTGGATACTGGAGACATCTAATACTATCAAATAGGTAGCAACCCTGAAAGCTATAGAATAAAACTAAGCAAACACACTCAAGAGGAGCATATAACAAGAAACAATAACACAGGCATAAAATCAATAAAATAGAGATACAGAATACAGAACATACAAAAAAATCAATGAAATAAAGAGTTGGTTCTTTGAGAAAATCAACAAGGTAAACTGAACAAACTCTTATCTAAACTAGCTAAAAGACAGAGAGAGAATATCTTAACTAACAAAATCAGAAATAAAAAAAAACATAACAGACATGGAGGAAATCCAAAGAAACATAAGCTCATACTTCATGGATGTCAACCTGTATGTCAACAAATTGGAAAATCTAAAAGAAATAAATAATTTTCTCAATAGGTACCACTTACCAAAGTTAAATCAAGAATAGGTTAGTAATTTAAACAGACTTATTACCCCCAGTGACATAGAAACTGTCGTTAAAAATCTCCCAACCAAAATTGCTGTGGGCTAGATTGATTTAGCACAAAATTTCATCAGATTTTCAAAGAATTAATGTCAATAACCCTCAAATTATTTCACAAAATAAAAAACAGAAGGGACATTGCCCAATTCATTTCATGAGGCCACAGTTACCCTGATACCCAAACCACACAAAGACCCAATGAAGAAAGATCATTATAGCAGCATTTATATTATGAACAAAGATTAAAAAATTCTTAAAAACTACTTGAAAATCAAATTTAAAAACATATCAAAAGATCATCTACAGTGATTAAATAAGCTTTATCACAGAGATGCAGAGATGGTCCAACATTTGAAAACCCATAAAGGTAATCGACTGTACAAACAAACTGAAAGAAAAAGACACATGATCATCTCATCAGATGAAGAACAGACCTTAGATAAAATCCAAAGCCTTTATGATAAAGGGATTAGGGGCAGAGGAGGGAAGACTATAAGTAGTGGTCTCCTATGGAGTTGGGGATGAGACTCAGGAACTGTTTTGGAGGAGAGGAGGGGAGTGAAGATTTAAGATCACCCACCCACTTCCTCCCTATCATGGTGGGTGGGTTCCTAGGGAATTAATTCCTGTGCAAGTTAGCAGCTGAGACCAACAGATGGGGTGGTGAGGAATGTTGTAGGAGAAGATCTGTGTGATCCTCTGGAGATGGGGCGGAGAAGAAAGGGACACCTCAGTTGGCCTCTTCAGCAGAGCTGGGATCTATGTAGGGCCCTGGTCTGCCCTTATTCCTGGGGTGCATTCACGGGGACAGTTTGTGGTCAGCTTACTAAGCTTCCTATGTGTTTCTGTGCTCTACCTGCCCTGCCTGGTGATTAGCTTCAGGGCTTTGTCTCCATTGTTAATATGGTAATTTCCCACCTGCCTGGGCAGAGATCCTTGTTCAGCAATTGGGTAGATAAGGACTCCCCCATATCTAAATAAACTGACATTCAGCTGATCTTCTTTAGAATGACCCTGGTCTCTATATATGTGTTCTTTCAATCTCCAGGCCCTTGCTCGACTCGCGTACGGTACAGTCGTGCACAAACTGTACCGAAGGTGTAATACAAAATCAAATGTTACAATCTAGACAAGGGGATTGGATCTGGAGGTGAGGAGCATCAGTGAATATCTGAAAGCCACCTGCTTGCTTTCCCAGCCTGAGTGGCACATGAGTTGCAAGGGGATCCTATTTATTATTCCTACAACACTCCTGAAACTGCCGCTACTGCACCTTTGCTATTGCTTTTGTTCTGTCTGGAAAGCTGTTTCTTTGTCTGTGGATGAATCTGCAACATGCAGGACACAAAATCTCTTTCATTGTACTTGCCAGGTCTACTCTCTATCCCTGGTCTCTCTTTTTGCAGATATTGTACGCTCATGTTCTTGCCCTTCACAACTGGCTTCCTTGGCTTAGTCATCTGTGTATCTGAGCAACCAACACTCAGACAAAAAGGTCAGAAGGAAGGTCAAGGATTATCCTCTAACTTCCTCTTTCCAGAGTAACTTTTACCTGGCCATATCCCATGATGCAGTTTATGGCTCCTAACATGATGGTTACCACTCCTTTTCTATCACTCCTGCCACATAAAAATGAAAATACCCAGAGAATTTGTATTATGTATATTATTTTGTTTTCTTTAAATTTTTTGACTGTGAACGAGTTAAATACAGAAATGCATTGTATGGGCTAAGCTAAATCAATGTATATATTTTAAAGGTATCTTAACTTCAAAATTTGGGTCTAAGGCTATATTGCTTTGGAAAATAGGTTCTGCTTTTGTTTCCACAGAGAATTAAAAGCTATGGATTCTTACCGGCTGATATGCCTTAATCAAACAAGAGCTCCTGAAGCAATGGTTCAGATGGTCCAACATTCATGATAGCGTCAAGACTGCTGGCTAAGAAGGGGCTACCACACAGGATACTCCATGAAAAACCTGATTAACAGCAACCCCAATCAGCAGGAAGTAGTCAAGAGAATAGCTCCCAAATTTCCTAAATGATTGTTTATAAATGCTTTTTACATCTAAAGGGGGAATATGCTATAGAGATGAATACTTTGTATTTGTAGAGATCTTGGTTTATTGATACAAATTCAAGGTCAACTTTGTTATATGTATATTTCTGATCTTGATTGAAGTATTTTGTTTTTGCAGCCCATTTCAAAATGTAATGTATAGTTAAAAAATACAGATTGATGGATAGTCATCTACAATAATCAAACTTTTTTGACTGTGAAGGAGCTAAGTACAGGGAGACACTTCATTGTATGGGTTGCTAATCTAAAACAAAATATGTGTTCTAAAGGTATCATGACTTCCAAATTTGGGTCTAAGGGTATGTTGCTTTGGAAAAGAGGTTCCTCTTCTGTTTCTACAGAGGATAAGAACCTGTGGATTGCTTCCAGACTAATATGGTTTGATCAACCAAGACCCCTGAAAGATTGCTGTGAACAGCCCCCAAAAGAAAGTACCTTGTTCAATAAACAGCAGGAAGCAGTTTGGAGAAACTATACTCATATTCCCAATATTGTTTATAAATGCTTATTTATATTTAAAGGGGGATATGTTATAGATATTTGCATTGGTATGATCTTGGTTTATTGATACAAATTTAAGATATATATATATCTTGATTAAGGTATTGTGATTGTGTAGGTCTTTTAAATATGTGATGTATAATTAAGAAATTTAGGTTGATAGTCATCTATAATAGTCAAGCCTATTGTCATGCTAGTTAGATTTTCTAGATGTACAGAGATGTATTTCAGATGAATTGGCATTCTTCAAATCTTTTAAAGACTAGAGACTATGGCATTTAAATATTTTTAAGAACTTAGGACTTTTCATGACATCTGTTCTAGGCAACACCAATCTACTTCAAAAGGAAGATGGCTTCTTATGGAGTTTGTTAGCCATTTGGGCAAGAAACTGTTCTTGCCTGGACTGCTTGATAAAATTGACATGCAGGACCCACAGAGAAATGACTGCTGAATTTGCCTTTAGGTGAGACAATACTTTGGGGTTCCTGCTACATGAAAGAGTCTGCCAAACATTCTGCAAGACACAGAAAAATATGATGAACAAACTCCCAGTATAGGTGGAAGTGTCTTTGAAATTTCCTGTTTCATGGAAAAGTCTGATATATACTATGAGCCTGTGTGCTGAAGATTGGATGCCCCAATGATACAGAAGAACTTTGGGTGACTGACCAAACAGCAAGATGTCTCAGTAAATTCTAGAGTTTTGGAAGTTGCTTTCAATGTACTTCCTGCTAATTTAGGTAATATATCCTTCTAGAGTCTTTCATGGAGTTGAAAATGTATAGTTATAGTTTTCCTTAATTATGATAAAAGATAAAATAGATATAAATAATGTAACTGTAGTTCTTGCTTGATACCTGTTTTGTTATATGTAATATTACTATGTTAAAGTTAAAACCTTCCTTTTTATTTATACAGAAAAGAAGCGGTGATGTGGGATTTCCCTCTGTATGCTGTGATTACCACTAATGAATAATGAAACTACTTTGGACCTAAAGTAGGGCAGAACTAAGCTGGGTGGGGAAAACTGAAATGAATGCGGGGAGAAAGAAGGGCAGAATCAGAGAGATGTCATGTAGCCCTGCCATAGACAGATGCCAGAACTTTAGCCAGTAAGCTACAGCCACATGGCCATACATACATTCAATTAATATGTAGGAATTAACTGGTAAGAAGCTAGAGCTAATGGGCCAAGCAGTGATTTAATTCATACTTTTTTATGTGATGATTTTGGGGTTAAGTGCCCAGGAACTAACTAGCAGCCTCCTCCAATGTAAGAGTTAGTTAATAAGAAGCCTAAACTAATAGGCCAAACTGTTTTACTTAATATAGTTTCTATGTGATTATTCATGTCTGGGTGGCAGGATATGTATGAGCGCTCTCAGCCTATAATGTCCCTATGTTATCCATAATTTTTTACATTGTATATAAAGTCTATCAGTATTGCAAATTTACCCACTAGATAGGAAGGAAAAGTCACTTAATTATTTTAAAAGTTACATAGAGTGACAGTTATAACTCTTGTTTTTGTTTATGTGTAATGAGACACTGATGTGGGATTTCCCTCTGTATGCTCTGATTACCGTCAATGAATAAAGAACTGCTTTGAGCTTTTTAAAGAGCAGGGTGGAATAGAGCAGAGTTATGCAGTGAGGACTGGACTGAATGTTGGGAGAAAGAAGGGTGTCATCATAGAAAAGCCATGGAACTACCACCAGAGACAGATGCTGGGAACTCTACCCAGTAAGCCACAGCCACATGGTGATACACAGATGAATAGAAATGAATTAAATTAATATGTAAGAGTTAGTCAATAAAAAGCTAGAGCTAATGGGCCAAACAGTGGTTTAATTAATATAGTTTCTGTGTGATTATTTCAGTTCTGGGTGGCCAGGACAAACAAGCAGCCTCCTTACTACAAGACACTGGCCTAAACATTTGTTATTGTCTTTAATAGTTATAGCAATCCAGGCAAATATTTATTTACACATTTTATAGAAATTATATAATTAAATGAAATGGTTTCCACATATTTCTTATCTACTGAGCATTTAATTCAAATTTTATGTTCCATCTGTTAAAATGAAATCTATCAGGCAGTGAATTGATTTTTCCCTTTTCCAATTCAGGAGATGTGAGTAGAAGATTGTTGTAGCAATCTTCAGGTGGTTTTGATGACTTACATGTCTGTGATTGAAGTGTTCATAATTTCCCTTTTGTGTTAATGTCACCTCTTAGGTTTTCTGTCCTCGGTCTAGAGTTAACCTCGAATAATGAAAAAAAATTGTTAAAAAAATGACACGTAAAATAAAGTGACAGTTGCATCTTTATTCCTTCTAGCTACATGTCAATGTCATCCATTAATCTTATTACTACCACACTTCATTTAAGATCATATCAAGTATACATAGTGCCCTTTCTATTACATAGTCTAAAAATAAAATATGAACACGTTTACATTGACTTGTTTCCATAGTGATAAAACAGTCTTCCCTTGGTTGTCAAGGCAATGTGCAGTAGGCTAGCAAATTGGACAAGCATGACAAGCATGAGAGTTATTTCTCAAGTAATAGGTTTAAGAAAAGCTAGGTAATTCAATAATAAATGATATAGCTAGAAATAGTCACAGAATGTGAACATTTTTGTTTTAATAACCTGTTAATATTTTTTATTTGTGAATTAATTTTGGAAGTATAAGAAAGCATAAAATAATATACATATGGACTATATATATATATAACAGCTAACTAAACATGTATATATGTTTAATTAGCTAATTCTTTAGAGAATATTTTATTAATTCTTTGAGAATTTTATGCAATGTATTTTGATCATAATCATAATCTGCTAATTCCTCACAGATATACCCTTTTCACCCTCACATTTTATTCTTCCAACTTCAAGTTTTATTGTTTTTCTCCCCTGATTGAGTCCAATTTGTGTTGCTAAATTACTCTTGTGTTACTTGCCATGGAATGGGATTAAATTAGCAGAGGTTACACAATTAAATAAAACTGACTCTTATCTTCCAGCAACTACCAAATACTAAAGGTTCCTTGTGCCCACCCCTACCCCCTGTGCTGGGTTTTTCCCCAACTTAAGCTTGTTCAAACCTTTGGATACTGCCACAATCACTTTGAGTTCAAATATGAAACTGTTCTGTTTGTTCAGAAAGTACCATTTTCTTGAAGCTATCTACTACCTCTCACTTTTACAGTCTTGCTCTTGCTCTTGCTCTTCCTCTTCTTCTTCTTTTTTTGGTTTTTCGAGACAGGGTTTCTCTGTGGCTTTAAAGCCTGTCCTGGAACAAGCTCTGTAGACCAGGCTAGTCTCGAACTCACAGAGATCCGCCTGCCTCTGCCTCCCAAGTGCTGGGATTAAAGGCATGCGCCACCATCGCCTGGCTTGCTCCTCCTCTTCTAAGAAGATCCATGAGCCTTGGGTGGAGGTCTGATAAGTCTGTCTCATTTATGATGAGTATTCCATGCATCTTATTTTCTGCATATTGACTGGTTGAAGGTCTCTGTGCTAATTGCCATCTACTGCAAGAATGTTCTCTGATAAGTATTGAGAGATGCACTTATCTATGGGCATAGCAATAAGTCATTAGAAGCTGTTTTGATACTATTTCTCTTTAGCAGAATAATTAGTTGTAGATTCTCTTTAGGGCCTGTGATCTCTCTAGCCACAGCTTCTTGGACCTATTAATGGTACCAGGTGTGACTTCCCATCTCATGGTGTAAACTTCTGATCCTGAACTTGTTTGGTTACTACCAGATGTTGTAAATAGGAGCGATGGGCTGCTTCCCGCTGCCCGGCTCCCGGCAAGCTTTACCCAAAATAATTACACAGAAACTGTATTAATTTAAACACTGTCTGGCCCATTATATCTAGCCTCTTCTTGGCTAACTCTCACATCTTAATTAACCCATTTCTAATAATCTGTATATCACCACGTGACTGTAGCTTACTGGGATGAGTCTAATTTATGTCCGTCTTGGATAGGAGAGCCATGGTATCTAAAACACTGCCTTCTACCCCGCATCCCGTTCTGTCTACTCCGCCTACCTAATTTTCTGCCCTATCAAAAAGCCAAGGCAGTTTCTTTATTTAACCAATGAAATCAGCACAAAACAGAAGATACTCCTACATTCACCAGAACATTCAAGCCACCATTGCATTGGAGATCATACCTTGTCAGGTCAGGAGTTATTGTAACTTTCAGAATTCACAGCTGGATGATAGTGGTGATTGATTTCTCTTCTGGTAGTGTGCATAGTACTTTATATCACTGTGAAAACTAGTTAGAAGGGATGCAGCTTCTAGGTAAAAAAAAGTCTTGACTTATCCATATTCTGCAACTCAAGTATGTGGTATTTTCAGCAATAGAGTTTTATCACCAGATTTTAAGAGGTGACCAAGAGCATTGGCAATAACCTATAATGTTTGGTGATTTATAGAGCCATACCTTTTAACAGCTCAAAAAGGGGTAATCCATTCCTGGTTCTGGGGTTTTTATTTGCTAGTGTGTGTTAACTAGTTGAGGTATTATTCATCTATGATAGAGTAATTTTATTTAAACTCCTTTTAGATATGTATATGTATTATTTTGGGACCTTTCTACAATACTGTTTCCATATGGTAGTTTCAAAGACATTTAGTGTTAGTTACTCTTTCTAAATTTTGTTTATATTAATGATTATTTTTCTCTCATGGTAGGCAAGATTACTACAGAAGGACAAGAAGAATTTTTCCAGCTTGAGATTTAATTGAAATGAGTTAAAGTTTTTCCAATAAATTTTATAATGGGTTAAAAAATGATTTCCTGTAAAATCATCCAAATCCTCAGTTATGAAAATAATTTAGTGCTCTGAGACAATGGTTTGTACCCTCTCACTTGTATTTTAAATAAATGCTGATTGGCCCATAGCTAGGCAGGAAGTATAGGTGGGGCAACCAGGCAAGAAGTAGAGGTGGGGCAACTAGAATTCTGGGAAGAGGGAAAATCAGTCTGCAGTCATTACCCAGATACAGAGGAAGGCAGACACAGAGGAAGCAAGATGTGACTGCCTCGCCAAAAAAGGTACCAAGCCATGTGGTTAACACAGACAAGAATAATGGGCTAATATAAGTTATAAGAGTAAATAAGAAGCCTGAGCTACTAGGCCAACCAGTTTATAATTAATGTAGAGCTTTGTGTTTTCTTTGGGACTGAATGACTACAGGACAAAGTGAGACAGAAACCTCAGTTAACAAGTAAAGAAAAATAATTCTTTGATTATGCAGAGGAATGAAAATAACTAAAAAAAGTACTGGCTTTGGGGGAGCCTAGGCAGTTTGGATGCTCACCTTACTAGACCTGGATGGAGGTGGGCAGTCCTTGGACTTCCCACAGGTCAGGGAACCCTGATTACTCTTTGAGCTGATGAGGGAGGGGGACTTGATCAGGGGAGGGGGAGGGAAATGGGAGGCGGTGGAGGGGAGGAGGCAGAAATCCTTAATAAATAAATAAAATTAAAAAAATAAAAAATAAAAAAGTCTATAAGTCATTTCCTTTACAGAAGTAAAAGTGAATAATATACAATTAATTTTGTATATTCTTAACACATAGATACCTATTGGAACTGCCTACCATAATGTAAAAGCAAACACATACACACACACACAATTTTCATTGGATTTTTCTACCTCCTGGAATCTTTATTTTGACATTAACAGACAAATGGAGTCTACCAGGACCAAAGAAATCACTAGTACAGTTTCATTTTTATTCCATTGCATAGTTGTAGCTTCTTTACTATGGCTGCTATGAAGAAGGCATTATGAGAGTCATATCCTTAAGCAAATAATGGGAGAAGATGGCTGAACTTTGTGTGACTAGAGAAGGAGCAGAGAATATCACTTGAAAATTGAAAATAGGAAAAAAGCTCTATTGAATGAAGTCACCTATTAGCAGAGTAGGAAATGAACCAAACATTTTCAATGATCAGAATGAAATAACATATAATAACACACTTCCTGTACCCTTATCTTAAAAAATAATACAGAATGTAATAACTTAAACAACCCAAAGAGTCCATTTCTTCTAGTTGTTCTTTTTAATAGTAGCATGGCATTGACATGGCCCACTAGAAATATAAAAATGACATGGTCATTAGTCTGGACATTTATGGCTCAAATTGGAGAAGTTCTTCACATGTACTCAACTGAAATATAATGGACCTGTGGTATTGTTCTAATCAACCCTATGCTCTGCTTCCAGTTTGTTGGATAACAAGTGCAGTGCTCTTATTTCTTTTAGAACACTGACATATACTACACAACTCTCTCAGGCCATCACAGTTTGGTACTCCTGGTCCTCTGGTTACTGCTACTAAATACTGTTTTATCTATTACAAAAGCTAGACCAGGTATAATCTCCTGGTTTTTTATATGTGGCTACTCGTAGCAAAAAGTTCTTTCATTCTATAGTGGGTTCTAGGAATGAAGGGTAGCTAAGGTCATCTTCTCCTGTGTACAGATAAACTGAAGTAGGTTAAAATAAGTCACTGCTTAACTGTAAGAGACAAAGATAATTTTAGGGCAGGAAGAGAAGAAGGAAACCCAGTAGTGCTGTTTGAATTCAGGATGGAATCTCACTTCTGACCAGATTATACTCCATTGTCTCTGTTATTTCTTGAGATCAATTCTAATATAAAATTTGTTAACAACAAGTTCTGATCTGTACACAATAAAAACTTTGAACAAGAAATCTTTAGAATTTAATTATTTTGTAGACCTGAGACATTACACATATAGAATATCATTTCCCCTTTCACTTACTTTCAGCTCGTAATAACCACAGTGGTCGCCCAGAATTTGAGGGCTTTATGGACCTCATAAAAATGGAACCAAGCAGCATCTGTCCAGGTGACTGGCTTGTTTGACTTAGCTCAATGCCTTTAATATTGACCAATGTTATTTCACTTAGCAAGATATCCTTTTCTTTTCAAAAGGCTGAATGCTCTATCCTTGGCTGTATATATCACATTTTAAAATCTATTAATAAGATGATGGGCATTCAGGATCTTTCCAATATTGAGTACTGTGAATAATAATTTAATAACTGTGGATGCAAAAAGACTTCTTCAAGATTCTGTTTCTGTTCTTTAGATACATATCCAGGCATAGAACTGTTTGATCATATCCTATTTCTGCCTTTAGTTTTTTGAGGTATTTTGCATTGCTTTATTTAAGAGATGAAGCATTTTATAAATCAACCAAAAGTCTTCTGGGGTTCTGATTTCTTTATATCTTTAAAAATGTATTTTTAGTAGGCAAAAAGAAATCACATTGTTTTCCTAGACACTGCTTACATTGGATTTCTTCTGCTTTATGAACTCTATTACAGTAAAGAGAATTTTCTTTTTGAATTGTGATAATCCAACATAAAATCCATAATAATTATTTCTACATTTACACAGCAGCATATAATTTCCTTGGAGGACATTTTTCCTTAGTTACTTTTGCTTCATTTTGTAAGAAATGTTTTGTCTAACTTCATCTTTAATCCTTAAGTAAGGTCAAGGAATACTTTGGGCAAATGTCCTTAAAGGCATCAGTACTCTGTCTTTTTGATTACACATTTGAGGATACTTGAAATAGCTTGGCAAGGCTGTTGTTATTTTTACCAGCATATTCACCCCAAGTACAGAAGGTAAAGTGACTTCTCCTTGTCAAAATGATTTCTGTGCTTCATAGAAGACTATAACTTCAAGGGACTGTAAAGTTTAGATTAAAGATTCAAACTTTAAAAGATCGAGAGGGAG
>NC_022034.1:24475628-24494340 GCF_000317375.1 Microtus ochrogaster | reverse complement strand
AGAGAGAGAGAGAGAGAGAGAGTAGATGGAGTCAAAGAGTCTCCAACCAGTTGCTGAGAAAACAAGACATTCAGAAAATGAGGTAATGCCACAGCTATGTGGAAATACATGGACTAATAGAAATGGGTTAATTTAAGATATAAGGTCTGGCAAGATATATGCCTAAGCCATTGGCCAAAGTGCTGTAATTAATATAGTTTTGTGTGGTTATTAGGTTCTGGGTGGTCAGAAAACAAAAGTGCAGTCTCTGTCTACAGTTTAGAGTCCTCCACTTCTTCCTTGTCCTCATTTTACCAACACCAAGTTCTTTGGCAATAACTTGAAAATGTCCTTCACACACATCTGCTCATGTATTACATCCACACACCCAATTTGACCATTATTATTTTTCATGAATTACTGCAAGTGTCTTGATGAGTCCCAACAGTAATAGCATCTCTAAAGGGTCCCTACATTTTACTTTTTCCTGATTAATTCCTTTTTACTTTTAGTAATATTTTGCTTATTTTGGAGGTTGCAATTAATTACACTCTTTCGTCTTCCTGTTTGTTCTCTCTAAAAGATCCACAAAACCTCTCCCACTCTCCTTCAAATCCATGGTCTCTTTTGTTCATCAATTATTTTTGCACATATACATATATAAAATCCTAAATATGGACTGTTGAGTCTATATAATGCCATCTGTATGTATATTTTTCATGACTAACCATTTGTCACTGAAGAGCCAATTGTGCTATTTCTTGATTTCAGCTTTACTTCATTGCCTGTGGTTCTTTGTATAGGATTGGGACCTGTGGAATTTTCCTCATTTAGTTTGGCATCTTTTTGGTGTCATCCTTGTTCAGTTCATGTTTGGACCATAATGCTGGTGAGACTACAGGTATAGCTTCTGATGTGACTAAGAGACACAATCTCACAGCAAATGTCCTGATTTGGCTCCTACAACCTTTCCACTCCCCCTTCCACAATGTTCTCTGAACCATTGGTGCTAGAGTGTTTTGTAGATAGATGTAGCCACTGGAAGTGGATTCCACAACTCTTCTTTATTCTTTATGGTGAAAATAAAATGTAAATCTGCTCATTCCTGTTTAAACCTAGCACCAATGCTTAGTATAGGTTGTCCAATTTCTGCCTCTTTTGTTCTCTCTTCTGTTTGTGTTTCTAGGTTTCAGCCCTAGGCCTTTGGATATTCTGGGTAAATACATTCCCATTAACTGATACCACTGAATCCTCAGTTCTTTTTATGATTTGAATTTTGACCTTTCATTCATCCTCAAGGGGCCAGCTTTCAGGAAATATTTATGGAAAGAAGATTAGTAACTATTTAAATGTATCATCTATCATTTCACTTGTGGGAACGAATTTAACTTTTCTGGAAATTTTTGATGTTTATTTTTAATTTTTGATTGTGCAAATGTACATGGGTATGTGTGAGAGAAGGTTTGCTAGAGTGTTGGTGCCCACGGAGGACAGAGGTATCAGGTCTTCCTGAAGCTGGAGTCACAGCTGGTTGTGTGAGTCTCCTGATACAAGTACTGGGACTTGAACTCAGGTCATCTGCCCAACAGTATGAGCTTTTAACTGCTGGGCTGTCTCTTTAGCATCAACTAGAAAAAATATCCCCCTCTCAAGAGCTACTCTGATCTACTGATCTATTATGATAATATTTGGTCATCTGTACCTTAGTATATAATGAACTGAAAACATTGGAGAAATTTAATATATTGTTAATATCTTTATTTTAAGAAGTAAGCAAAATCCTAAAAAAATAGAGCAGACATTCAAAAATTGAAATTGAACAATAGCCATCAAAGGCAAATTAAGATTATGCTGAGGTAAAATATTTATATTTTCATTGAACATCCTTGGTAACGTGATGATTCCACTTTTTAAGTTAGAAAATTTGCTCTTAATCTTTTATGTGTTGGTCAACAGACTAAATTGATTTAGTAGTAGAGTGGTTATAGCATGGTGTTAATCATTATTAATTGTACAGTCAACTATAAAAAGAAAATAATGTAGGGAGGGTAGAATTCCAGAACATTCAATAAGTTACTTTTCTTATTCAAATATGGAAATGTAGAAAAAGTTTGAAAAATGTGTGTATGTGTGTGGTGTGTATAATATATACATATACATAACAATATATATACATATACAACTGTCAATTTTTAGAACAAAATTTAATGCTACCTTAGAAAAATTCCTCATAATTCAAAATATCAGGAACTAAGGACATGATTGTCTAATTGTATTTTGGTTAATGAAAAGAGATTATATTTAGAGTTCTCATAGTACTCCTTGCATACATCTGGTTTTAATTTGCATGGTTGTTTAATCTGTTAGCGTTTCCTCCCACTTTTCCTGTTTTTACTAGAGTTTATTCAGATGTTTATTAAATTTGAAACTGTTCATTTATTACCATTGTGTCCAATTACAGGCTGCATTATAAACACCTGTCTATTCCTTCTAAACATCTTGTAGATATTCTAGAACTATGGTTAAAATGAATGTTGATGTAGACCTTTACTTTTATGAGTTCATCTTCTAGCAAGCTATGTTAATGCATCATCCTGTGTAAGACTTATCTTTCTATAGTATAACTTTGATAAAACTCACCTGAATGGCACCCTCTTGTATCTTGGAATAAATCTAAGCTATATATACAGTTTACAAAAGAAATATCAAGCCGGGCAGTGGTGGCGCACGCCTTTAATCCCAGCACTTGGGAGGCAGAGGCATGCGGATCTTTGTGAGTTCGAGACCAGCCTGGTCTACAAGAGCTAGTTTCAAGACAGGCTCCAAAACCACAGAGAAACCCTGTCTCAAAAAACAAAAAACAAAAAAAAAAAAAAGAAATATCAAAGGAAGTCCACAGAGGAACATAACATATATAAGTAGCTGAAAAATGAGTCATAATGGAATAAACGCTGCCCCCAAATCCTGACACTTTAAAGCTTACATTAATGTGTGTCAGTTGTATAGGAGACAACAGAGCAAATAAAAGGAGTAATGCAATTTGTAAACAGCATAAATTCTCAACAAATAGCTCCTGTATATATTCTCCAAAACAATTTTCATTTCTTCTTTATCAGCATAATCAGTCATACAAACAATGGTTTTGTCATGACATTTTAATGTATGTATGTATGTATGTACTTTGACTATACCCACCACTGATACCCACTCTTGCCCGAGTCCCTTCTTCCAAAATAGTATATCTTCTATTTTCATGTTGTTTTTAAAATAAACCTGTCTGCCCCATATGAGAGAAAACAAGATATTTATCTAATTCTGCTTAATTTATTTAATATAATATACCCTGTGCCATCCAATTTCTAGGAAATGTCATGATTTTGCTTTTCTTCAGGACTGAACAATATTTCATAGGTATATATACTCTATTTTATCCATGTAATCATTAATTGCTGGTTACCTAGACCAATTCCATAACTTAGCTAACTTTGGGTACACATGACTGAGTATACATGTATCTCTATCATTAGCTGATTTTGATTCCTTCTGTTGACTATATGATCAAGAATGGTTCAGCTAGAGCATATGGCCCTTCTTTAAATTTTAGGAATAATTTTAAGTAGAGTATAAAACGTAGAAATGGAACTGAGCTCTTTGGACAAAGGTCACAATCCACGTGACCATACATATTGCAGTTGGACAAAGGTCACAATCCACGTGACCATACATATTGCAGTTGCAAAGCAACTTATAGTTCAAGTTTCCCACTTCAGTAAAACCTGATTCCAGAAGTAGCTTTTAGGCTTTATCTGAAAGGAAATTTCATGTTGAAAATTTGTAGAATAGGAAACATTTTTCAGAAAACTGAAAATGGGCACACCTTTCCATGTTATGAAAAATAAAAATAATGTCCAAGACGGTACCCCTACAATCCTGATGCGTACAGGTAACCACAGACAAAGAATGAAGGAAATCGGGGAATGGAATGTGTTCTGAGTGTTGGCGTCTCTCAGAATCTGCATGTTGGGATGTTAGTAGTACGATGGTGTAACTCTTTAGGAAGCTGTTAAATCCTGAGTGTCACTAACTTATTATTTTCTTTATAACATGATTGGAGGATGTTGCTTCACCATTATGCTATAAAAGACACAGCAAATCAATCCTAACTCTACTTTGTGAACCTAGAGGGCACCATCTTTGAAGGAGAAAGCAAGTGACACCACATACCCAATCTACTGGTACCCTGGGTATGAACTCCACAGTCTGCAACTGTAAGCAGATCTTTTCCATTGTTTATCAATTACCCTGTCTAAGGTACTTTCTTACAGCAGTAGGTGGACTAAAATATTGGACAGATCCTCTCATTGGACATATTTAATGCAAATCATTATTATTCTCTTTCAGGCACATAGTTTGTATAATCTTAACCTATATTAATTGCTATTTTGTATCTATTATTAAAAGCTAAGAGTTCCTTGGCTCTGATGACTGAGACTTAGTATAATGTATTGCACTGAACTCTTGCCATTTGTTACTAAAAGAAACATTTGTAACTGTGATCATGTATAGGTGAGGTAAATACATATACACAGGGCTTTGAAAAATTAAACATTCAAGAAAATCTTAGAAAAGGTGAATAAGAAAAAACATATGGGGGGCTGGAGAGATGGCTCAGTGGTTAAGAGCATTGCCTGCTCTTCCAAAGGTTATGAGTTCAATACCCAGCAACCACATAGTGGCTCACAACCATCTGTAATGAGGTTTGGTGCCGTCTTCTGGCCTGCAGACACACACATATACAGAATATTGTATACATAATAAATCAATAATTTAAAAAAACATATGTAGTCAGACTTTTCTTTGGGACACCATATCACAAATAACTACATGGATACTAATTATTAATTATGAATGCTTGGTCTTAGCTTAGGCTTGTTCCTAACTAGTTCTTATAACTTAATTTAACTAACATTTTTAATTTATGTTCTTCCACAAGGATCATTATCTTATCTTTGTACTACCCATCCTGGTTCCTCCACATCTGGCTGGTGATTCTGTGTGCTTAGATTCCTTCTCTTCTTGGAAATCTCTCTTATCCTCTCCTGTCTAGCTATTGGTCATTCAGCTACTTATTAAACCAATCAGAAGGCACCTTAGAGACATATGTTTACAGTGTAAATAAATATTCCACAAGTATAACTCTGCTAGCCTATTGATACAGGAAATTCTCCCATTTGGCAAGATAGGTGGCAAGGGTGAGCTGGTATGGGTGCTAGGAAGGCTTTCTCCTTCTACAATAAGGTTTAGTCTGGTCTGTTAGATTGTGGCATGTGGCAATCAGATTAGCACTGTCTTCTCTTTGGGGAAGGTTGAAGGACAAAGTGAGAAGAATGGGGAGCTTCTCCTAGGATGCTATTTTTAATGATTGTATTTTAATAACATAAGAAGAGGTTTATAAGTTAATGATGTAAAATTATACATTTTATATCAATTTTCCAACACAATTACATTTATTTAGCTTTATCTTAACTCCAAGGAAAACATGAAACTCTTCTTAGGCAGGGATTTTCTTATCTCATCAATATTCTATGCTCTGTATACGTGATTTGTTTAATTTATGAGTTAAAAATTTAAGAACTGAAACTGAAATTTTATGGTTTCCCACCTCTGTGAGTTAAGAAAAATAGCTGGCCATAGCATACCCCCTAAACATAAACACACACACACACACACACACACACACACACACACACACACCTCTGTAAATCAATGTAAACCACAAACTGGGAAAGTGGATATATTAAATCCCTGAGTCCCCACCACAGTAAGACCTTTAGTATGTTTCCTTTCCAAACCTAAGCTAGACTAAGAGTGGATCCAAAAGAATCACACGTGGAGACTGAGGACCCTCAGAAAGGAGGCATTGGCAAGAGGAATTTAAGGCTGGCCTGGTCTACATAGTGAGAACCTCTTTTAAAACTGAAAAATGAGATTTTTTTTTGGCTTGAGATTGTGAAGAATATATGCTGCTACAACAAAATACAGATTACTGGAACGTCTTTAAGATTATTAAGTTAAAAGTAAGCCTAATCATAAAACTTAGAATCATTGTCTCTTTATATTACCCTCTGCGAAGATTTGTGATAATGTCAGGGCAAATTATTTTGGTTTTCTCCTATATCTAATAAGATATTTTGAATAAATGAAACCATAGTCAAATCAAATTATTTTAGGTCAAATTTATCTTCACTGATTTGCTGAATAAAATTAAATAGAATAAATTATAATTTACTTAAATTTTCAAGATATAATTAAGAAAATATAGCTTTTGAAATTTCAAGTATAAATGTTTCATGGTTAATCCATAAAATATATTTTATGAATAAAAATGATAATTTAAATAACAATATATTTTAATCCATATATTTACTATATATTTATTGCTTTGGTATCTATATACTTGAGTGATAAAATATGAACTTTCTTTTGAAAATTACTTGAAAATTTCATATGTGTATATAGTATATTTTAATCAAACCCATTCCCTTCTCTTCAATTTCTCCTGTATCTCTCTCTACCACTTTTCCCCTTTTAATCATATGATTTTTTTTTAAAAAACCACAGTGTTGACTCAGTGTGACCTGCATGTGTTATGGTGTAAGAAAATCTATTACTGCTGGACCACGGTTAGCCTCTTAGGGCTTCCATCTGTGAAAAAAAAATTGCCAATAGCTTCATGACTAAGGGTGAGACTTTATGGACAACTTACCCATCCAAACTGGGATTTTGTCTGGTTTGATTTTGTATAAGTCTTGTGCTTGTAGTTAGGACTTCTCTGAGTTCATGTGTTGTGATAGCCTTGTCACGTCCAATAAAAACTGGTTCACTGCAGATGTCTGTAACCCCTGGCTCTTATACTCCTTCTGCCACCCCTTTTTATGATGATTCTTGAGCACTAGAGGGGAAGTAAATGTGATATAGATGTTTAAAACTGAGCACTTAGCCACACATGGTGGGTGTGGGCCTCTACAAAAGAAATGTATCTGATGATGATTGAGAGATGTATTTTTCTATGGTTATAGAGATAAGAACCTATGGGATGGTTTATCAATATGCCCATTTGGCTGAATAATAGTATTAGATTCTCCTCTGGGATCTATGGCCTATCAAACCACTGGTTCTGGCCAATGTAACAGTACCAGACATGAGTTTCATTTGTGAAGCAGGTTTTAAGTTCAATCAGAAAGTTGTTGGTTATTCCCAGAGATCTTGTGCTACTATTTCACCAATGGGCCTGTCTTACCAAGCCAGTAATTATTGTAGCTAATAGGATTCCCAGCTGTTGATAACATTTTCACCCCAGCATGCCTAGAGAGAGCCTTCTAGAACTATGAAAACTAGCTGGTCGAGATAAAGCTCCTAGCTGATTTCTGCAAACCATTTGACTTAAGTATATGGTGTTTTCAGTCACAAGTTATTGCCATCAATTTCTGAGAGTAATAAAGAGCAAAACAATAACCTATGATGTTTTGTGGGTCCATAGTTGGTGTGAGAAGTCCTCCAATATATGTGTTGCTTTTATTGTGGTACCAGCATTTAACCTATATGTGACATGTATATTCATTTAGATCTCCATATGGATTTTTAAAAGTTCTTTACAGTTGGTCATCTTTCCCTATAGTCCATCCTCTACCCTGTCCCATCTTCATCCATTTGCCCTTCCTTTTCCATTATCCCTCTTTCCTCCTTTATACCTCCTTTGTTCTATCCCCTTCCACTTTCTGACTGTTGTGAGTAAAGTAGCAATATACATGTATGAACAAGTATTTTTGTAGTCAGATGAAGAGTCTTTTGAGTGTATGCCCATCAGTGGTATAGCTGAATCATATGGTAGATCTGTTTCTAGCTTTTTGAAGAATCTCCACTCTCATTTCGTAATGGCTAGACCAGTTCTCACTCCTGCCAACAATGGATAAGTGTTCCCCTTTCTCTGCATCCTTGCCAGCATTTGTTGTCATTTGTTTTATCCTTTTTAGCTGTTTTGACTTGAGTATCAAGATAGTTAAATTTTCTCAAATAAATTAAAGTTTTATTTGAAAACTGGATCGTGTTTAGACACTATTCCTGCTATATATTTTAACAATCTTATTTAAGGATGTGATGAAAAAAGATTATGGTCTCATTATATATAATAATTTTAATCATCTCTTAATTAAAGTCTGCTTTCACTTTGCTTTTCTAGCCTTTTGAGTATTATGCTTCTAATTGTTAGCTCAAAGGCTGTCAGTTAGTTTTCTCTCACTGTGGCTTTATAACAAGCATGGATGATCTCTCACCAAGTGAACTACAAAGCTTCAAAGCTGTAGTCTCTGTTGGTCTCTCTAGAATATAGAGTAACATGACTTGAATGTTTTTGTCCTTTCCCTCAAATTTAAATCTTGAAACTTAATCACCAATAAGAGGACTTGATGAAGGAAGTTTATTTTTTGTCTCTTTTATCCTATGTTGACTCAAAGTTACCCCCACTATTATATGAGAGAAAAGGAGGGAGAATCAACAAAAATATATTTTGCTTAAAAATTATAATGAAGACCAATATTGTATAAATTGATTAAGAGTATTTTTAATAAAATACCTAAGTGCTTGCAATGACTGCTTTTCACATATACTGACCTTCTCTTCTTACTTTAGTAGGCCCTTTTAAATCCCATGGCTGCGTTAACCCTTTCTTAGTCATTCTGTTAGGAATTTATTGTTGTTTGAAGTATCATGTTGTGATCTGAGCATTAATACTGGCAATCAAGATAAGAAAGGAATAAAGGAAGATGTGTTTAACAATGGTAATGAATATAAGGTGACATAATGTTTAACTATGAATGTAGCCTGCAACCTTCAATTGGTCTGTTCATTTCCTTGTATAATGTTAATGCAGTCTTTTGTCTTACTCCTACCTTTTGGGGTCAGGGATATTTTAAGCAGTTGGGAATTAAATGCAGGTGAATTTTTAGTACTCACTGGAATTACCTTCTGGTACTATCCTATATGTTTCTCCATTTTATTATTTTCATTCACATCTTCATATTCTTTACTATATTTCTAAATTCCCATTCCTCTATCCTGGCAGCAAGGTACTTTTGTCAAGGTTGGTCCCTGCTAGCTTTCATGATGCAGGTGTAGCACTGCTATGAAAATGATAGAGATGGAGGAGAGAGGCATTGATCTTCACTGAACTTCACTTAATGGAAAGATGAAAACGGGGAAGAGAGTTCTCAGAAGACCTTCCAGTGTTTGTACCTTTTCACAAAGCTCTTCATAAGCTTCTGACATTCGGTGGGCCTTAGCACAGGCTTTCACAATGCCTGGACTGGTCCTATGGTCCAAGGGAAGAGAATTAAGGCTAAATATTTAATGAGAAAGACTAAAATTAATATCTATTCCCACATAAGAAGCAAAAATGATAGAATTTCTTCTTATTCAAAAGCTTCCCAAGTGATTATTTTATGTTTTTCTATGCAAAAGGATGTGCATAATTCATATTCAGGCACTTAATATTCTTTTCAACCTGGTATTTTGAGATGAGGTGATGACTGAATAAATAGATAGGAGGTAAACTTAGATGTTTAAAAGCTAAAGGAAACTGTCTAGAATAATGACTAATTTACAGGTCTTAGAATTCATGTCATCCAGGCCATCTGTCTCCCAGAAGGTGATGAGTTCTGTGCACTATGGCAAGAATGATCATAGTGGAAATGTATTGATAATATATTTGTAACACGAACGGGCCCTGCTTGTTGGGGGTTTCTGTCCTGCCCAGTACCCCACAGCTGGCAAGCCCCAAAGAAAATCACACAGAGATCTCTATAAGCTATAAAGCTGATTGGCCCTTTAGCTCAGGCTACATATTAGCTCTTGTAGCTTATATTAACCCATTGTTCTTATCTATGCTAGCCACATGGTTCCGTACCTTTCTCAGCAGGGCAGCTCACATCTTGCTTCCTTGATGGTCTGTGCAGGACTGAGAGGAATCAACTTCCTCCTTCCCAGAATTTTCCTGTTCTCATTGCATCATTTCTACTTCCTGTCTGGTTTTCCCACCTATACTTCCTACCTGGCCAATCAGCGTTTATGTAAAACATGATTGGCAGAATACAGACAATTCTCCCACACCATATATTGACATATTAGTATATATTAATAGACATATTAATATGTTTGGTTTATTTTAATTTGCACATTAATATTTTGCTATATATAAATAGGTTAATTTTTATTATTTTATGTGTATGAGTGTTTTGCCTGCATGTATTTTTGTGCACAATATGCATGCCAGGTATCTGCAGAGGTCAGCAGATGGTATTGGAGTCATGAAATTAGAATTGCAGATGCTTGTGAACCATCACGTGGGTGCTAGAAATCAAGCTGGCCTTCTAAAAGAGCAGCCAGAGTTCTTAACTGAGAACTATCCCTCTATACCATCTTGGTCAATTTTAATTGATCCAATCTGAAAACTGTTTTAAGCTGTCAAGAACCAGATGAAAATAAATAAAAGAAACAGATTTGAGAAATAGATTTTTTTTATAATGAAGTAGAATATTTTCATTCCTATAGAAAGCTTTTTTATATTTTGAAACTTATTGTGAAAATTCATATACATTTATAACGAATTCTCTCATTTGAACTATAATAGACTGAGTACAGACAACATGGGTAGGATTGTCTGTCTATGATGCTAAATACAATTACAGATAGTAAAAATAATTCAAGAAAAGATCAAAGGAGAAGTTGAGCAAATAGAAAGAAGAGGTGAATAGAGACAGGGTTGGAAAAAGGACATCTTATAATCACTTGTGTTAAATGAGAAGCCTCTTCAGAGATGGGTATTTCTCAACAATTTGCAACCTAACAACAGAAAACAGAGGGTTGATCTCTGTCCTGGGGTTTTCTAAACACCCCACCAAGAACAGCAGGACCAGCTAGGGTAATTCATTAAGGTCTCTGCTGACAAAAAGTAGTAATGAGAGACAGGGTTCCTTTCCCAGGAACTGGAGATTTCTTACACCCCAACTGAGAGATGATGGGCAGCCAGGTAGTAGTGGTAAGAAAGAACCATCCTGGCCCTGAGTCTTTGTTGGTCAGTGAGACACTTAGAGACATGAAACAAGACAAAATCCCAAAAAGAACTGGGAAAAAATTACATCTGTAATCAAAACACTGTTTAAAGTTGATAGTTTCTAGGAGAGGGAAAATCAGTTTTCTTCAATGGAGTGTACACTATGGTAGACCTCATGTTTGGGAGTAGTTGACCAATACAAAATGAGCTCATTTCTCTCTCTTTCTCTGTGTGTGTGTTTTAAGAGAGAATGTGATCATGAATTTGGGTGAGTAGGGGTGGAAAGAGGAGGGTCAGGAATAAGTTGGAGAAGAAGAAAGAAAATATCATGTATAAAAAGTTAAAAAATAATTAAAAATGTAAAAAATAAAAATTGCAAATAAAAATAAAGTTAATTGTTCATAAGAACTATGTTTCTGAGAAAAATCTGATGTGGTGTCAGTTTCCGTTAATAAAATGTACTAGGCAGAATAAGTGGTAGGGGTTATGTTGCTCAAACAATGACTTGAGTATTTAAATGATTTGCTTAAATAGTATCATTTAAAGGGACATAAATCATTATATTCTCTAAAGAATCAGCAGGGTAATTTGAGGAATATGCCATCTGAGAAACATGTGGAAGTGTCCAGGGAGTTTACACTCAATGGAAAAACTCAATAAAATGTTTTCCATTTGGGTTCAGGTCACATAGGTAGTGTGAATAATTAGAAATTGTAGAGCGATGGATTCTATCTCCAGGCCAAAGCTTAACATCTACCACTTGGCTGTTTTAGAGTAATAGAATATGCTTTTGGGGAGCATAAACCTCTCACTTCAGTGGGTTGAAAGAATGGATAAATGATGTGTAATATCTTCATCAAATAGAATACTGCTAGATATAACAACATTAAAAATATGCTGAGAGATGCAGGGCAGATATAAGATAGAATTTGTTCTGTACTATATTCATGTCAATCTGTGGTTTAGGTAAAAATTCTGTGTGATCAAGGGTTATCATTAGAGATGTACCTGTGATAATGGAGGGAGGAAACTGGAGTAAGAAGAACATAAGACAGAGTTTCTTTATAAAAGGGTTATGAAAACTAGGTAGTAGATAGAGGAGAAACAGGATTAAAATATGCTTAATCTCATTATCAAAAATTATATAGAATTTATATATTGTGGATGTATAGTTCTTAAATGTCCATAGTTTTATGCATGTACCGATGAGATCTACACTTAGAAAATTCCCATCACTCAAGAAGAGTAATTTTATATTCTAATCAAATGCTTCTCTCATCAAGCCCACCTTCTTCTATTCTTTATGAAGGAACCATTTTCTATGTCTGTATATGATGTAAAACTATTGGCACATCCATGGTTTAACAGACTTCCTTCTAGATACACACTGGAAGCACTGAATCCATCATCTTTCAAGGCTATTTTTGTAAGCCTGAGATTCCCTAATTTTGAGCTCATGTTTTTTATGATTGTCTGATCCAGTTATAAACACCTTAGGTGGCATCTCTCCCCATGTACCCAGAGACTTGGCTTCAAGTTAAAAATGTATAAGACAGATTTCTTGTGTTCTTGCATTCAACCTGTTCCGTTTCAGTTATATTTTGCCATTTTGCTTCACTATCACTGAGGTTCTTGTATAGAGTTTATAAGTGCACAATAGAGACTGAGAAATGGTTATATTTTATCCTGAGATATCATTCTCTTTGAATAGACTGCTTTGAGTGTAGCATAGCACATGGAAAGCGATGATGGGAGAATAGAAACACATCCAGATAACCAAACTCACTCTTTCAAATCAAGTAATTGATAGGGATGACATATTTTGGTAAGAGTTGTTCTTTGTGTCACAAAACAAATTCACACATACATGTTCGTGTGTATGTATGAGTATATACATATGTGGAGTCTGTGGATGTATGGTAATAGGTAGTATAAAGGAGTAACTCTACCTTGGTAAGTGTGACTTTAATAGACACTAGGGAACATGGACACATTCATACGTCTGATTTTATAGGTAGGGTCACAGGCTACCAATTTTTAAACTTTATTCAGCTTTATAAACTCTATGAACATCTGGAGTTAATAGATAAATGAATTGGGGAAGCTGGGAAACTTTGTTTTGATATGTGGGATGCGATACTAAAATGGCCATGCCTAAGTTTATATGCATGCTAAGATTTGACTCAGGCTGCCATGTCTACCAAATATTCTATTTATATACTCATTCATGGGGGCTGGAGAGATGGCTCAGTGGTTAAGAGCATTGCTTGCTCTTCCAAAAATTGTGAGTTCAATTCCCAGCAACCACATGGTGGCTCATAACCATCTGTAATGAGGTCTGGTGCCCTCTTCTGTCCTGCAGACATACATACAGATAGACTATTGTATACATAATAAATAAATAAATATTTTATATACTCATTCACAAATATTTACCTAGTACCAGGCAATAAACTGAATGAATAAGAAGTAGAAATACAGAAATTGTAAGAATCCATCCCTCTAGGTAATATTAATGGGGAATGCACATTTTAAAATAATACTGCTTAGAGTCAGGCATTTTTGCCATATTTTTGCTTTTCCTTCTAGAACAGACAATCATTTTGTCTATCCTAAATATAGAATTGCTGAAACACTAAGATAGCTTATCTCACCAGGCAAGACACGGTTAGATGTAAGACTGATAAAGAAAACGCCATGTACCTTCAATCATATTGAGTCCATGAGACAAAGAAAGAACTGGATTGGATGTAGGGAAGACTTACGTGGGTGGTGGTTCAGCATGGAAAATCATACATAAGAATGTCATGAGCTAGAATTGCATTGAGTTTGTATAGATGAAGAATTAATGAAACAATGCAACTTTTTGATATTAAAATTTGTTAACAATGATAATGCTGAATATCCATAAATTACTAAGACTGTTTCTATGCTAACAAAGCTGTAGTGTTGTAAGACAGAGACCCTTTGTCTGTCCTTTCTCTCTGATCTCCATGCTGGTCCTCAGAGAAGCCCATCTAGTTATCTTGTCATTTTTGATTATTAAAAAGTCAAATCATAATAAGATTTAGCAAACAAAACCAGAAACCGACAAAGATAGGATAGGATTTTATTGTCTTAGTAACTCTTTTCAGTAGATTAAGCACATGAAACTGTGGCTGTCTTATCCATCACTTTAACCTTGCCTACTGTCTTATTTTCACTACAACATAATACAATGGCTCCAGTAACTGATCTACAACAGTGCCTAAGATAGGGTCTTTGACCATACAGAATTCACAATCAATCTAGTAATCTAAGCAATTAACAAATAATCAAAACATGATGCAAAGAACAAAGGGTAAACTTGGATGAATGGTTAGCTCTGGGTTAGAGTACTCCAAGTTGAAAGATGACATGGGCAAACAACAGAAAACCGGCCAATTTAATGCAAATCGGTGCCTACATCATAACAGTTCAAAAGGCTTGGTGTTTATAGCCTGGGATGTCAGAGACTGACATGCTTACAAACACTAAGAATAAGGTCCACTGGTTTGAGAGACTGCATTAAGAACTTCAGAGTGAAATCAGGCTGTCTAGCAGTCATCCCCCCCTACCCGTTTCAAAATAAAAAGACACAAAAGCAAAAAGTAGCTAGGGGGTGCATGATGAGGACTTTTCCACTGAAGGAATTACAGAGAAATGCTAGGGATAGCTGGGGGCTTATGAGATCCCTGAATTTAGATGTGTATGGTGTCAGCTTTCCGAGGTAGACCTTGTACAGTTTTGCTGATTTTAGCAGCACTTTGTTAGTTGTTTTTCTTTCTCCTGTAACAAAATGTCCTAGGAAAGCAGCTTAGAAGCAAGAAGGATCATTTAGGCTCATGATTTTGTGGTCCAGGATTATGGCAGGGAAGTTGTGGTGGGGAGAACGGCCCCAGGTGTCTTGGGCAGGAACTTGGGGCAGTTGCTCACAGGTGACTGCAGACAGGAAACAGAGAGGGATGGGTGCAGTAGCTCCACCAGTGAGTTTCCCACTTTCCCTCTTTTTATTCAGTCCAAGTCTCTAGCCCACAGGACTTGGGCTAATCTTAGGTCATGCCAGCCGCTCACTCAAGGTGAGCCTTGCCTGTAAAGACCCTCACAACTGTTCTAAATCCTGTGAAGTTAATGACAGGGATAGACCATGGCAAGTCCCTTTCGATCAGTGTAACTGATAAACACGGGATGTCTGTGAGTGACAGCAGTGGGTACCCTGCTTGTGGAACATCTGACACAAGTACCATAGGTTTGTGTTTTCCAGTTCATAGTCCAAGTGTCTCAGCTGTATATAGATCAGAATCACAATTCAAGTAAAATGGGTATACAGAAGCCAAAAGAGTCGGTTTGGGGATCAGAGGGTAGGGGATTGCTTCAAAATAACTTCTTCAAATTTCAAACTGGCTTTCATTCCTCAAGACATTGAGAGTCAATTTGTTGGAAACAGACAATGCAGTGGATAATGAGTCATAAAAATGATGTAACCAAATAAAATTCATGAACACTATTGTCTCTAAACGAATAGCATTCATGTTGGGAGTGAATAGGTGGCTCACTCCAGCTATATAAAAGCTGAGATCCAGTCTCACTTGAAAATTTGCTGTGGGACCAGACTTCACAGAAATCCACAGTGCTAAGCAACCACAGAGTACTGAGAGCTCGCCTGCTGAGCTCAATCAATTCAAACACCTGTTAGCTTTCAGCAATAAATCCCAGTCCAAAGGAGACCCTCCAAGGGTGGGCTGTGGCTTTTCCGATGGGAATGTGGCTTGCTTCATATCCTCACAAGCCAATGCTCTCTAAAAACCCAGGCTTCTGATAAACATTTGATGGGCGTGCTTGCTGGAAAATGCAGGTTTCTGGTACTTCTCTCAAAGAAGACATTTAAGTATATCCAAAACAAAATTTATAATCAGTAAGGACTTGCTTTTTGGGTCTCAATGTCTTTTTTTAAGAAATTTTAAAATTAAAATTATTTAATTAAAATACAACATATCATTTTTCTACTTCTCCCTCCTTCACCTCCCATGTGTGCCCTCAGACCTCATCATGGCTTCCTCTTTTTTAACCATTGTTGTTATATATGCATATAGGTAAATAAACATAAATATCGACTGTTGAATTCATTCGGTATTAGCTGCATGTATGTTTCTAGGGCTGACAACTTGGTATTGAATAACAAACTAGAAGGTTTATGCTTGAGATAGACAGATCCTCCCTCTCAGTAGTTGTTAACTGCTTATAGCTGTTCATCTAAGAGTGGAGCCCCAGAAGATTTTTCCATATAAATGGGATAGTTAGGATGTCAATTCATATTGGAGTTTCAAGGAAGCTATGGCCATGGAGTTTCAAAAACGTAGATGCCGAAATGGAAACTCACTTTTAAAGCTCTTTATTCCTCTATTTGACGAATGTTCTGGAAGTGTAAATTGTTCAATTTAATATCTTGGGATGAAGTCTCCTTGTCATCAAAGGTCTATTACCACCATGGTGACAACTGAATTGTTGGTAAGAAAAATGATCACTAGGAATTGGTGTGTAGACCTGAGTCATACCAAGGAAGAAGAGAAGTGGCTGATGAAGTGCAGATTCCAAGATAAACTTGCATGGCCCTGTACTTCTACAACAAAAGTATTTCCTAAGGCAACACCAAAACAAAATGCATAAGGAGCTGAGGAGATGGCTCAGTCAGTAAAGTGCTTGATGTGCAAGGGTGAGGCCTGGAGCTAAGGCCTCCAGTGTCCACCTGTAACCCTAGTTAGAGAGGCAGGACTTCCAGGCCAGCCCATTGGCTGAAGCAAAGAGCTCCATGTTCAGTTGCTATAACCGAAAGAAGAGGAGAAAACTGATTGAGGAAGATCCTTGGCTTCTACCTCATACACATGCATGTTTTCACAAATTATAAAAGTGATGCACTAGTCAGACAGAGCTAGGTAAATAGTAAAAGACTATCTAGTAAACTAGTGCTAGTCTTTTAATTAAACCTGCAAGAAAGCAATTCTCACAACTCAATACCTTAAGCGTCTCTCTCTCTCTCTCTCTCTCTCTCTCTCTCTCTCTCTCTCTTTCTCTTTCACTGTAGAAACTTCCACCTAAGACTATTATAAAGAAGTAGCTTCACTTTCCGTCAAAGGGTACCTCCAAGGATCTATCTGGGACATTCAGGGGTGCCATAAAACCAGCACCTTCGGCTTCCAGCCATTGGTTTGTGACCTTCTCATTCTCAAGCCTCTGCACTCCTTGTTCATCTTCCAGGGCCTTTCTGCCCACTGTTTAGTCTTCCCCTGACATGTTAATCTAATGAATCTCATCAATAAAATGCTGGGAGTCAAATATCAGGGTAAAAACCTGAAAGATCAGAAAAGCAGCAGAGCAGCTGTCATTTGCTTCCTGCCTCTTCCATTCCTCTATCCAGAAGGGCCCAGGTCCTGTTTCCACCCACCGTATCACTTCCTGTCTCTCTGTACTGTCTTCCAGAAGTCTATGGTTAACAAGCGGCCAGCTCCACCCTCTGACTACAAGCAAGCTTTATTTGTCAGAACACAAACAAAATATCACACAACATCCCCGTTCTTTGGCTACAAGCATAGTTTTCTAATTCAGTGTGAACAAAATGTCAGTCTTTCCAACTTAGTCCATTTTATGCCTTCATCTCAATTAATTCACTTGTAATGTCTCTCTTCTCTGAAGTGATATTACCTGTGCTATTGTGGGCACTCCTGTTCCCCAGTAGAATGTCAGTGCATGAAACCATGGACCTTTTCTGTTTGTTTTCCTTGGTTCTCTTCTCCACTTCATTTCTAGTTTAAATCTGCATTGCACCTAAACTGCTGAGTGTGGGGAATCTCCCCTCTTAAACTTATTTGCACACTTTTAAAAGCTGCAGGTGCTGAGTTCTCCGAAGACAGAGAGAATGGGAGAGCAGTTTAAGTTATCACTTCTCTGGTGTACCTTTGTTAAATTTTATGCCTACTATCAGGGGGCTACAACATCACTCAATAACTTTTGCTCAATTTTTTCATTGGAAAAAATATTTACTTTACTTAATAGGTTTTTGGCACACTAATAATTTATGGCAAATGCCACTATTCCTATTAATATTATTGTTATTGACTATTTTATATAACATTTCTTTTTTGTCCCCAATCTTGGCTGCTGTTCTCAGTCTGTTGGTGTCTCATCCCCTGCCCTAAGTGCAGTTCCCTTCTACCCAGGCTCTTCAAGTGACAACATTTTGTCACTAGCCAAACCACCAAGTACCATTTTGGGAAAGGAATTTTAATGCTGCCTTATGAAACATTGAGATTAAACTTTTTAAAGACTGATAACCATTTATTTCTGTACCCATGGGTTAAAAATGAAGTATTAGAAAAATTAACCAGATGTAATAATGTCCTATAGGTTGCAAACATCTAAGCCATGACTCAAATATCTTCTTGTAAATTAATCATAATTACATTCTCTTTGTACTTTATCATCTTTGTTACACTAACCTATGTCTTTACTATCAAAACCAAATATGCTACTCCAATGTTCACTACTGCCATTACCCTGTAAGCCTATGAGGAATTTTCTGAGCACAATGAGCCACACAGAACAGTATTGTTC
>NC_022034.1:24465539-24473882 GCF_000317375.1 Microtus ochrogaster | reverse complement strand
AAGAAGAGTCAGGGATTCCAAAATATATGCTTCTGCTGGTTTAAAGAGGTCAAGAGTTTGATCAACATTATACCAATTTACAAAATTATTTCACCACTATTGACACAAAATTCTGGGCACCTTGCCCTCAAGAAACTGACCTTTAAAAATGGATTATTTTGTTTTTAATTGTGTGTGTGTACGTGTGTGGGTTCAGGTGTCAGTGGTGTTGAGAAGATGGCACTAGATACCCTGGAGTTGGCTTTGTGAGTTGCCTAATGTGGGTACCGAGAACAAAACTTGGGTCTTCTGCAAGAAGTATATTCAATCTTAACTACTGAGCCATTTGTCCAACTAGTCTGTATAAAATAATCATTATTTTTGAACTGTATAATAAAAATAAAATCATAAAAATACATCCTTTAGCTTTTTATTTTACAAACTCTTTAAAACCTCAAGGGTTTTCTCTTATGCAAAATAGTTAGAAGTTCTCAAAATGTTAATACAATCACTATATAAAAATGAGATGCAGTACCTATATTCTGAAGTTGAGTACCTACATATGCATTACCACATCTACTGAGATTTTATGAAAAAATTTTAGAAAAATCAGAAGAAAAGATCAATCCATACATTCCTTACAAGTTCGGGGAGATGGATCTCATTTTGCATTGTGAGAATTTCTTGAATTATTTGAGCTACATCTTACAACAATTGCCTCCAGGTAAACTACTGCGTGTCTGCCCTGATTTCTCGTAGTTCTCATTGGTAAGCTGCGGTGTCGTTTAAAGGAAAGTGTACACTTCACTAGAACAAAATTGATATCTAAAAGCGTGAAAAAGAATTATAGCTTTCATTGATAACAGACTGAACACACAGAAACTGCGAACAGCAGAAATAAATCAGTGTCGTAAGATTTCATAAGATGTGAATAGCTCCATTTCTACTTTCATGTCACTAAAACCTGCACTGTGGTCCCTCACGTCTGAAGTGACAGTGATGAGAAAGACTTGAGCAGAGGGAGCCAACTGTCGCCTTCCCTTCATTGATCAACTGGTCAGGTAAATTGATCAAGAAACACCTTGTCCAGCACTTTTTCGTTCTTTAGTAACTGCACAAATAATTATTGGTTTGTATTTCAGGTATCTGTTGTTACAATAGTGCTTTAGACAAAGCTCCCTACGGTTTATGAACAGTGATGATTTACTCAGCCCATAAGAATCAGTCTATCCGGTGAGGTCCTGGGTTGGGAGGGGTTTCTTCCACACTAGGCTAGGTTTGCTTAGGCATCTGAGGCCAAGTGTAGGGTGTAGGGAAGGAGTAAAACATGTCTGTGGCAACTGATGTCTGCCATGGACACTCTGCACTGTATCTTGAGTCCCTCTGAAGCTAGCGTGGTGTGGAACTTAACACAGAGCACATCTGGAGAGAAAAGCTGAAGAAGGTAAACAGAAGCAAATTGCCTAAAAATAGCAAACATATATTCTTACCTTAGAGTTTATTGCTTCCCCAGATCTTGCTGCTGAGTGTGGCTGGGCTTGTGTTTCATTAGTTGAATCTTGGTATTCTCGACTCCACCGAGAGAACTGAGTTGTGATCCACGTTGTTTATCATCAGTAAACTATCTGAAGCATGATTTCATGATGATTTAGAAGAAAAATGAAAATATGCAAATCTTTTATTCCAGTCTTTGCTTCTGTAGTATTTCCTAAGTTGCGTGGTTGAATCTGGTATGAAGAAGTATGGCAGAAAATCCTGCTCACAACACATTAGGCAAGGGCTCAAGTCCACCACTGTGAAGTATTTACTGTTGCTGCAGGATGTTACTTAAACTGTGTAAAGGTTTCTTCCATTTGTTCATGCCACGTTTGTTGAATTATGAATAGATGTGTTGCATTGTTTCACCTTGCTTGCCTAAGGCACCCGATTTGTCTAATGAATGGCACATAGGTAGGCAGAGAAAGAATAGGTGAGGCTGGCAGGCAGAGAGAACAAATAGGAGGAGAAATCTAGGCTCAAGAGAAGAATAAGAAAAAAGAAAAAAAAGAAGGGGGATAGAAAGGGAGAGAAAGAGAAGGACACACCTAAGGCAGTAATCCAGGCAGCCACCAGCCATACAGACAGGAAAGCCAGTGAAAGTAAGTTATACAGAAAGAAAAGGAAAAAAAAGTCCTGAGGCAAAAGGTAGATAAAGAGAAACAGGTTAACTTAAGTTAAAAGAGCTGACTAGAAATGAGTCTAAACTAGGTTGAGCATTCATAACTAACATTATTAAGTCTCTGTGCCATGACTTGGGAGCTAATTGGTGGTCTAAAAGAAAAAGCGTAGTACATATTGTGTTCTGCAGAAATTTTAAATGTGGTTGGTCATGATATCAGAACACCCCTTATGCTACAGTATTTCTTTGTGGTGATATTTTGTTTCTGACAAATAAAGCCTGCCTGGAGATCAGAGGGTAGAGCTAGCCATTAGTTAACCATAGAGGCCAACCAGTGATGGCACACACCTTTATTCCCAGCACTTGGGAAGATGAGGCACAAAAATCAGAAGTTCAAGGCCACCCTAGGCTATGTGAGGTTGAATCAGTTTAAAAGAGAAATAGAGGCTGGTGGTGGAGGCTCATGCCTTTATTCCCAGAACAAGGGAGGTGGAGAGAGGAATAAGGTGGGTGGAGACAGGATCTCAGTGCATTCAGTCTGAGGATTCATAGTGAATAGGTAGAAAAGGCCTGAGGATTCCGTAGAGGTAAAAACTAATGGCTGGCTGCTCTGATCTTTCAGTTTTCGCCCCCCTAATATCTGACTGCCAGGTTTTTATTAAGGCCAATTTGAAATCACACTACATTTTTTAGCTTAGCAAACCTAATAAAAGTGATATACTTATTAAGAGCCTTCTCTAGCTATTAAAATTAAATGACATATCAATATATATTTGGGAGAATAAAATATATGAAAATTAGAAAATATAAAAATAAAGTTTTGGATATTTGAAGTCATAAAGGATTGTAAATATTTTGAGTTATGTAAAAATAAACCCCTCAAATATCAAGATTTGTAAAATACAGCCAAGAGGACATTTCATAACATTTAAAGGGTTAAATTAGAAGAGAAGAGTCTGAAGTTAGTGATTTTTACAATTCATTAATTAACTCATTCCCAGCCTGACCACAGCTTTCTCTCCCTCTCTCCTACCCTCTCAGCCTCCACCCTCCCCACTCCTCCTTTGTCTTCAGAAAAGGGCAGGGCTCCCATGTGTATCAGTCAGGCATGCTATAGCAAGTTGCAGTAAGACTAAGTACTCCCTCTCCTGCTAAGGCTGAACTAGGAGAGTCAGTAGGAGGAAAGGGCTTCAGAAGCAGGTAACAGAATCAGAGACAATTTCTGCTCCCTCTGCTAGGAGTTCCATAAGAAGACCAAGCTAATAATTGCAATGTATGTGTCGAGGGCCTAGGTCAGTCCTACGCAAGATCTCTTGTTGGTGCTTCATCCTCCATGAGCCCTTATGAGCCCAGGCTAGTTGATTCGGTGGGTTTTCTTCTGGTGACCTTGGCTCCTCTGGCTCCCATAATCCTTCCTCCTCCTCTTCTACAGGGTTTCCTGAGATCCACCTAATGTTTGGCTTTGCGTGTCTGCATCTGTTTCCATTAGGTGCTGGGTGAAGCTTCTTTGATGACAGTTGGGCTAGGTATACCTATGAGTATAATAGAGTTTCTTTAGAAATCATTTCACTGACTTGTTTTTGTTCTTTTTTGCCAATCAAGTTTGATTGTAACGTAGGTATTGAGCTGTCCAGCTTGTGGGGCCTGGAGCTCCAGGTAGTGACAAACATGGGCTCCCTATCATAGTATGGATCTCAAGCTGGACCAGTCATTGGTTGATCACTCCCATAATTTCTGAACCACCTTTTCCCAGTAGATCTTGTAGGTAGGGAAAAATTTAGGTCATCGGTTATGTGGCTGGGTTGGGGTCCCAATACCTCCACTGGAAATTTTGCCTAGTTACAGGAGATAGCTGGTTCAGACTCTATCTCCCATTGCTAGGAGTCTTAACTAGTGTCACCCTCATAGATTCCTTGGAGTTTCCATTGCACTAGGTTTCTAGCTCATCCCAGAGAAGCCCTTGATTCCCGTTGTCTTCCCCAGTGATTTAAATTTTAATCTCAAGACATTACAAAGAAGAGAGCTAGTTATATATGAAGCAAGAGGAAAGAAAAAGGAGGAAGATAATTAAATAAAAAATAAGTGTAATAGATAAAATGAATGAAGACAGCAATTGAACTTTGATAGAATTAAAATTATTAGGCTCTATTTAGAAAAAATAGTCAATACCAGGAATTCTTTATAATTATAAACTTTTCAGTTAAATATTTTATATTGAATACAGAAATACATTTTTATAATTAAATAGTATTTAACATGAATTAGTCAATTATATTTACGATAAAGACAATTATCCAATGTATTTCATCAAATTAGCTAAATAAAATAGTCACTTCTTGCAAACATCAATACCCATTCAATACAGAACCAGAAGAGAGGTCAAGCAGGTCCACCAACTATAGCTGCCTCTGTGCAAATCTTGGGATACTAAATGTAGCATACTGAACAGACTGAACAGTATTGCTATAAGAAGTGATTATTTCAGTTTGATTGAAAGTTAGTCTTCTAAGAGAGAATCCCAAATGTTAAATAATTAACAGTAAAACTTCCTTTTTCATTACAATTCATCACCATATTTATTTTATTTTTTCTGATTTAAAGCATCCTGAGGCAAGGGTACATGCTAGAAACAAAGGAAATCTGATTAGCCTGCTTAGTAAAGAGTGTACTAGGAACTGTGGCGATGGCTCAGTTGATGAACTTGTTGATTGTACAGCATGAATATTTGCATCCAGTGCTCCATTTCCCCCTTGAGAGAGAGAACTCCTCTGGCATGTCTCTGTAACCCCAGTGCAGCGGGAGGGAGGACAGACATGGGCAGGTTCCTGGAGCTCACTAGTCAGCCAGACTACCTGAGCAGGTGAGCTCAATGAGAGACTCTCTTCATAAATGAGATGAAGACCTCCTGAGGAAGATACTTTCACATGCATGTGCATGCCAATCTGCACAACCACATATATGCACTCTTATACACACATGAATGCACACATACATACAGTACACACTACGCATACTCACACTGAATTAACTTACAGTAGGTTATTCACACAACACCCATCTTACTCTAAAACAATCAATGAGGATTACTAAAAAGTGCTAAAGCACTATACATGCTCATTGAATGGATGCTTAATTTCCATTTATACTCTATATAAAACATATTAACATACTGAATTAGAAATAATCAAGGGTACTTTGTACATAACATAAAGTGCAGAAGATATTTACCCATTTCATTTCTTTGCAACATTTTGTTTTCTAAGAAATGTAATCAGAATAAAGTATATAAAACTGACAATAAAGCTATAAACTGGTAGGAATTGCCTTTCAAAACCTGGTTTGAGGGGCTGTAAAGATGAGGGCTCAGTAATTAGGAGCACTTGCTGCTCTTGTAGGGGACCAGGGTTTTGTCCCCAGCACCCACATGATGGCTCACAAGTATCTGTAACTTCAGTTCTAGGGAACCTGAGTTCCTCTTCTGGCCTACCTGGCCACTAGAACACCCAAGTAGCACACATATATACATTCATGCAAAACACTCATTCACATAAAACAAAACCAAATCTTAAAAATTAATAACGTAGTTTGAACTTAAATATCAACTTACTTTATAACTTGTTATTTATTTTTGAGACAGGGTCCTAAACCACAATCTGGGTTGATCTGAAACTTTGTTTGGAGGGTAGGCTGGCCTCAGAATCACAGTAATTCTCCAGCCTCCGTCTCTTGAGGGTTATGATTATAATTGTTAGCCACTATGCCTGGGTAATGAAATATTTTTAAACTATGAAAAATTTGAATGTAGAAGTTAAACTATATAGAGATAGCTAAACTACAAACTAAAACACTTCTAAAAGTGCTAAAAGAAAACACTTCTAATTTAAATGTGAAAGTAAGGATTTGGGTTCAAGGTCACCTTTCTTCACTTTGATTTTAAAACATTAAATTATCGCCACTGAAATACAGGGTAGTAATAGATTACGGGAGTTTCCCTAAACATTGTCAGTCTACGCAAACTGCTAATGAGACAGCAAAGTCAGTAAATAACAGAATAAGCCAGCATGACTGACTTTCATATCAAATGGTCCAAGATGATTATAGAGATGAATCCTTCTGCTCTTTTGGAGTCTTGATAACCTGTGCATAAACAAGACAATGAATCTGCCTTTGAGACCTACCCACCCAAATGAAATTCATACAGGACCACCTTAATACATGCAGGTTTCCGTTGACCCTGTCAGAAACCCTATGCAACCTCATGGTTTTAGGATGGGGATTCATCTCTTCATAATCATTTTAGAACTTCTCCAGATATATGGAGAGTTTTTTATCTGTTCATGTAAAACCAAATATCTTGATTAACAAACTGACTTTGTTAAAATATATGATTTTTATCAAGATTACTTACCAAATACTTTATTTATGTATTTCTTCCTTTGACAGTTTTGCTTTATTTAATTATTTTCACCATTTTGAAATAAATTCATTCTATGATAGAAAGAGTGATTAATAAAAGGAAAGATCTTCAATAATAATCCTTCAGGGTTGAATCTGGTGACTCAGCACAGAGAACATCAGTCTTAAGTCCGTTGTTTCAATGAGTACAGATGTAGAGTCCCTAACATGGTAGAACAACAGAAACAGATGTTTCCAGGGGAGCTTGCTAATAGAACTTCATCCTGAAACCATTCTAATTTGGTCTAATATTTTCTGTGGAATGGCTGAAGGACAATGACTAAAAAATGTACTAAAAAGTTCTTTGTGTTTTCTAAATTAAATTATAGCATAATAACTTAATTTGGGGTTTCCCGTGAGCAAGCTAACATTTCGATATATAATAAACAGACCTAAAGAATTCTCAACATCTGACAAGAATATGTTAAAAAAAACAAATAAAAAGAATAAAAGAAAAAGAAAATATTGCATCTTGAAAATAAAATGAAGGTAGTACAACACAGTCAAAGATGAATTAAAAATATAGCATACACTAAGGTTGGTGATTAGTTTATCTACCAGCACATCATATTAATTTCCTACCAAGATTTTTTCACATCATTCAAAGGGTCATCACTAAGCAATTCTAATATATATTGCAATCATTGCATATTTATGTTCTGAGTCACAAAGACAGCTATTAAAAACAAGGACTATGCAGAATCTGGAAAAGCAATGAACAGAGAGCATGAGTGTGTTTGAACATATATATTATTAGTTCATTGAGAGATAGCACACACTCAGTGAAAGCATCTGTTTCCCAGTTGTGCTGGGCAATGGCATGCTTATTAGTGCTCTTGTTACTTTTTCCACTCTGAAGGCTGTTATTAGACATGCGAAGTATACAGCTTTACTTTTGACTTTGTTCTTTTCAAATATGTTCCTGACATAAGATATATTGCTTATTTCTCTTTCAATTTGGCACTATTTGCTATTGGTTTTCGTGAGGAATTAAATTCAAAATTTGACTGTTTCCCATGTGGATTGATTGTGAAGTGCACAGCAGAACTAAAGACAACACCAAGCAGAGTTCTATTACACTACAGGGTCCTTGAAGCAGTAGATAAATGTCATGTACTGGCTCCAAAGTGCCGAGATTCCTTTTATTTATCTCAGACATGAGTTATAATAAATTATTTAAAATAATATTAACATGTTCTGAAATGTAGGGCAAACTCCAGCCATGAAATTATGACACATGGTTGGAGTTTGAGCAGATGATTTTAAAAGCAGTGATAAGAAATTCCATGTGATTTTCTTATTGATATATATATTCAGAATTTTCATCTGAAATGATTTGTGAATACTCAGGGTTCCTTACAAAATATTAGTTGTTATCAACTTATAAAACTTTAAAGCTTAAACAATAGTTTACTAGTTCTTAGTTAGGCTTGACTAGTCCCATGTGCATGTCTTGTCATCTCGTGGTTTGAGTGGGAAGGCTCTCCAAAGGTTCATATATTTGAATATTTGGGTCCCTGTTACTGGAACTACATGGGAAGGATTTGGATGTGTGGCTGTTTTGGAGGAGGTATGTTATGGAGAAGGCTTGGAGGTTTCAAATGATTTATACCTTTCCCCATGTGCCCTCTCTCTGTTTCCTATTTGCAGATCAATATGTGATAGATCAGTTATTTTTTTCACTCTCTCACCATGGACTCTAAGTCTGAGAAACTGTAAGCCAAATTAGACACTTTCATTTGTAAGTTTCC
>NC_022034.1:24455357-24464841 GCF_000317375.1 Microtus ochrogaster | reverse complement strand
CTGGCAACTTCTTCAGGCTTATTGAATGCTCATGTCATGTGCTGAGGAGACAGCGGCAGGGAGCTCGTTGGAGACCAGTTCCAACACTGCACATGAGCTTCATCGTGAATGTTGTCAACTGATCCCAAAACCTAGTTGTGTTGAGTTGACGTGTGCTCTTTATCTGAAGACCTGAGAATGGTCATGAACTGGCTAGAAAGGGATGGTTGAAAGAGATAAGAGTGCATGTAGGAGAATATGCGAAGAGAAGCATGATTCAGCATATGTGCTGATAGATGACATTTGTGGGCTTAGTGTAGAATGCAATGAGTTGGTGATGGTGATGTTTCAGGGAAAATACAGCAACATGTGCCGTGACTCTATTGCCAGTGGAATGCTGTGAATGTACCCAATAGTGTTACTAAGAGGAAAAGCATTGAAAAGGGTGGCAATAGATTTAAAATCCTACCTCACAGTACAGTAGGGAATGGATTGAATTGAGGAATGCTCGAATTGGGAACATCTTGAGAAAATATTATCTACTATTACTAGTACAAGAAAATATCAACACTTTAAATACAATCTTTCTAAATGCATAATGCATATCATTTACAACCATGATAAAGCTGAAAGAAAATTCCTAAATCCATATGTCAAATTTGGGGACATTTTGTTCCAGTTATTACCTCCACTTTTTTTCTATAAATACCTCAACAATTCACAACCTCTTGTACTTAGACTATAGCTTTCCCGAGTATTATCTTATTATCTTCCTGTTCTTTGTGCTTCTGGCACATGCCTAAATCACAGTGATACAGGGAAGATGTGAAAAAGTTTAGGAGATTGGTGAAGCTGTGTTTTTTGTTGTTGATTTGTGTTATTTTTGCATCCTACTTTCAAGTAGTGTCACAGACCACATTGTCAGTTAATTTTCTATCAAGTCTTGTGATGTACAAAAGGTATTACCACAGATGATACTCCAGAGTCCCCTTCAAAGCATGATAGGAAATTTGATACTTTCCTTCTGATGTTTTAAATATGAATTAGAAAAGGCAAAAAGTTTTGCATGTATACATTGTACATTATTTACATGCAATGTTTTGTGTTTCCATTTTTATTTCCTTGACACCTTAGAATTTTATTTAGAGTGTTAGAAATATCTCTTCATCTTCAGCAACTTCACTGACCATATCACCATCTCAAACGATGTGTCTATCAAACTAAAATTTCATATTAGAAACTGTCTACTAAGCACAAAACACTAATTCAAAACAAACTAAAAGAAAATGTCCTATGAAAAGTAAATTTTATTTCTGTAAGTTATACTGGATTCATTGCCAGCAATTTGCCAAGCAATTACCATTCCCTTTGGTAACTCCTCTTTTGCAAACACAGTTTCTTTTTTGCTAGTCATAACTCTTAATACCAGCTTTCAGACCACACATTAGACACCACATTAAGTTCTCTCTTTCTCTCTCTCCATCTGTCTACCCATCTATCTATCTATCTATCTATCTATCTATCTATCTATCTATCTATCTATCTATGTATGTATCTATCTATGTATCTATCTATGTATCTATCTATCTATCATCTATCTATTTATCTATCTATCTATCCATCTATCTATCTATCTATCTATCTATCTATCTATCTATCTATCTATCCATCCATCCATCCATCCATCCATCCATCCATCCATCCATCCATCCATCTATCTATCTATCTATCTATCTATCTATCTATCTATCTATCTATCCATCTATCTGCATATTTATCATCTATCGCTATATATCTACTGTCTATATACCCATCACCTATTTATATGTGTATATGTATATATATATATATATGTAAATACACACATACATACATATGTCATAACTCACACACAATACAAAGGGTTAAGGAGACTGCAGAAAACTTCAAGTAATTCTGAGAGGCTTTACCATAGGCAAAGGCAAAAGGCTTATGAAACTTCACAAATGATTTCTGCATAGGTTAAATAATGAACCCTTTGATGGGCTGCTGGAGGTGGTCCTTCTGAGACCAGAGTCAAGGTTAGATAGAATTGAACTGAACTTCAGAGCTGAGCTGGGTTACAGAAAGGAGGTACAAGGTTGTGGAGGTCATAGAAATGAAATGCAGGCATAGGTTAGAGGAGGCAAAGAGGTAGATTCCAGGGTGGCATTTAAAGCATGCTGTATCAGTGGGGGAGGGAGGATATAAAGCTCATCTGCTTCCCCTGAGGAATTGGTAGTTCTCTGTCTGTTGGTCCCTTGATGCACAGACCAGATGACCAGACAGTGGGGCCACCACCATCACAGTGTTATATAACTTCTTAATGGTGAAGGTATTATTCCCTTCCCTTGTTGTATTTGATAAGTTCTGGTATTCCACATATGTTTTTGATCTGGTCACCTTGATGTATGATCTTAATGTACTTTGGGAAGTTTATAGGTACAGGATTTTCACTTTTAGGAATAAATAATTTTTTAGTCTGTGTCTTATGGTTGATGTTAGACAGGTAACAGGTTTACATGCTCAACAAGGGGCAAGGCCATTCCGCCTGCATTCACATGCAAAATGGAGCCAAATGCTGTTGTAAATGGTCACCCAGGGCTGGACCTAACCTGAAGAATAAATGTTTTATACAATATCAAGAACTAGAGCAGGGCTCAGACAAGAACTTGGAGTCAGTCAGTTTTCCTATTCATCATACCAACTGAGATTCAGCATCATATACTTACTGTCAATTTCAAAATGTAAGTTGTTTGCTGAGTTCATACATTCTGAAAATTTGAAACATTTTCTAGGGCATAAAATTTGGTTTAAAATACATTTTTAGTGTTTGCCACTATCAAAGTCCTTATAAAATAATAAATAAGTGACTACCAATCAAAAATCATGCATTATCAAATTCATAATATAGTTATCATTAGGAAAGAAATATGTTCAAGTAATGTCAGGATTTCTACAATTATTAAACATTGTAACAATTTTATACTGAAATTAGTTCTTATTTTATGTTAACTTTAATAATAAATGGAAATTAGAATATTGAAAGTACATAGTTTAATGAAACATGGGCTCCTTCTGGAATTAAAAATTTTCAGGAGCAGTTGTCATGAGCTATTGCAGGCCATGATGGAATTACATCTTATAGCAATTGATAATTCATATATCAACCCACCAGAGGAAGTACTCCCTGATGGGGTACCCCATCAGCAAGGTTTGTGGACCACTGACTCTGAAAACTGCTGCTTTCATCTATAATTTCACTTGAGAAATATCAGCTATGATAACTCCATGTTACCATGCATTTTCATATAATGTGTATATGTAATCCCATGATTACATCTCAATCTTATGGGCACATGTATCTGTGGGTGGTCAGGAAGATGACTTTTCCTTTAGTTATATAATTTTGGTGTACAGAATGTACAATGGTACATACTTCATAATTAGATCTCTTTGTCCCATGAGATCTGTGGACACTTAAAATCTTGCTTTGTTCCTATTTGTTAAGACTAACTGCAAACAATTAGCTAACTTTCACCTCAAAGCAAGTCCAAACTAAACTAAAGGCTTTTCATAAATAGATCATAAGTTTAAAACCTTACAGCTATGCACAAGATCAGAGTGCCAGATGTCTAACTAGGTTGCTATACTAAGCACCCTAAGGAAAGCATGCCAATTCTTTAACAGGTCTGTTAACAATAGACCTATGTCTTAAAGCTTATCTTACTGGGCACTGTACCCCCATGCTCTGGTCAGGGTCTTAATCTTGTAACCTTGGACCCTTGTGTTGCCATGGCAAAACTTACCCTAGGAATGTGCTTTTGACCAGTGAGAGGTAACTCCTGTAATTTCTTTTTTTCACCATTTCAAGGCCCCTGTAATGAGAAGAGATTTTAGGCATAGAGAAAAGAAGTTAGAAGAGAAGAAGCTAGGAGAAATTCAAAGTGGGAGAAGAGAATTAGAAAAGAAGCAGACTAATAAGGTTGATTTGGAAAAGCAACCATGAGAGAGTTGGTTCACCCTCAGATAGCCAAAGAAAAGTCCTTTTCACTTGTATCTTCTAGTCTGAACCCTGAAGAGAGTTTTAGGGCTGAACCCCAAAGCCCTTTTTAAAAAAATCTCTTTTTTGGTATTTATTTTCATGAAGTATGAATATGAAAAGTTCTTCCATAAAAATGGAGAACTTTGTGTAAACACTTAAATGAACAACAAAGAAACCACATTAGTGACTTTATAATGAGAATTCTTTGTTTACTGACTGCTACTAAACATATGGGGAAGTTCATATATATCTGGTATCATTTAATTAATAGTTTCTTGAAACCATTCTAAGAGTTGTTATATGTAGAGATCTTCCTTGTTTTTTTAAGGTCACACTTTAATAGATGGATAAACTCTTTACTAGTTGTTCTCAACCTGTGGGTCACAACCCATTTAGGTGCTGGATGACCCTTTCACTGGAATTGTAAGTCCCTTGGGCCACAGAAGTGACTAGGTCCCTCTCCTGAGGACTTCTAACTGCCAGGTTAAACCCACAGAATACTCTAACTGCCCAAACTGCTGGACACTGCCCCCACTCTACAGAGTAAAAAGTTCAATCTCTGAACATGAAATCCCACCAGCCTCTGCCTTTCAAAGCTCCATCCTGAAAAGTTCCACCACCTTCCCAAGAATCTCTGTATAAGCTCTGTATCCTGTTCAGTTTGCTGCTGTTTCTCACCCAAGCAGAGGCAGCCACTCTTCTGGTATGTCCCTTCCAATAAATCTCTTGTTAAAATTATTAGGCTCTATTTAACTGATTTGATGAAACACATTGGTAATTGCTTATATTTTAAATGTGATTTGCATATTTATGTTAAATATTATTTAATTATGATACATACTTCTTTTATATTTGTGGATTTAATATAAAATATTTATCTGAAAAATTTTTATAAAGAATTCCTGGGCTGGGCGGTGGTGGTGCACGCCTTTAATCCCAGCACTCAGGAGGCAGAGGCAGGTGGATCTCTGGGAGTTCGAGGCCAGCCTGGTCTACAAGAGCTAGTTCCAGGACAGATACCAAAGCTACAGAGAAACCCTGTCTCGAAAACCCAAAATAAAAAAAAAGAAAAAAAGAATTCCTGGTATTGACTTTTTTTTTCCTAAATGGAACCTAACCATGTGTGAGGTTTGTTGTATAGTCTGACTTTGTGATGTTTCTTGGTTCTTGGCTGCCATGATACCTTTTTGATCTAAGCTGTGATGCTTAGAGGGGTCATATAAGACCACCAGAAAACACAAATATGTATACTACATTTAATAACAGTAACAAAAAGTTATAATTACAAAGGTACAAAAAATAATTTTGTGGTTGGGGATTCCCCATAACATGAGGAACTGTAGTAAAGGATCACTACATTAGGAAGTTTGAGAACTACTGCTCTATACTTTAATTTTCAATTTTCATACTTTGCTTGAGAAAATATTTTATATACTCAAAACAGCAAATCTAATTTTTGCACTATTGCCTTTGATATTGTTTGTATAATAATCACAAAAGAGAAATACACAGTATAAAAAGATTGACTTTAACTTTGTATCAATAAACCAAGATCCATACCAATGCAAATCTCTATAGCATATCCCCCTTTAAATGTAAACAAACATTTATAAAAAATATTTGGGAATATGGGTGTAGTCCTCTACACTACTTCCTGCTGATTGGGGCATTGTTAATGAGGCCTTTCATGGTGTATTCTGTGTGCTAGGTTCATCTCAGTCAGCAGTCGAGATAAGTAATTTTTGGGAGGTGTTCGCAGTCACCTTTTAGGGACTCTTGGTACATCAAACCATATTAGCCTAGAAGCGATTCACATGTTCTCATCCTTTGTGGAAACAAAAGAACAACCTCTTTTCCAAAGCAAAATGTCCTTAGACTCATTTTGAATTCAAGATACCTTTAAAATATATATGTTGGCTTAGCTTAGCAGTTCCCAGAATCAAATGTCTCTCTGCAGACAAAATTTCAAAGAAGGCATGATAATATACATACATAATCCAGACTCTGTGTACAGTCCATCTTTACATGACTTATTTTACTTTTTCTACAAGTTTAATATTTATATTATTATCTTTAATCCTTTGGTCTATTACTATCTTACTGTTCTATATTACATTTACTGTCTCTTTACTCTTTTTCTTCTCTCTCCCAAGTCTACGTACTTTTTTTAAACACTATCATTTTGAGGTCTTTTATGTCTGAATCTGTCGTATTGTGCATCTGTAATTCTTTACTGACAAAGATGACATCTTAAAATGTTAACTACTTCTTAAAAACTTAAGCTGCAGCATTACTAGGGTGTATCTGGCCCTTCCTGCTTGATCTGCACATGGTGGAAGTCCATTTACTGCCTCTGCAAGCCATGTACACTGCCCCAGTTCCAAGTAAGCAGACCGTTAAGCAGTTTGTAAATGCTCCCCAGCTAGAGCCAAGAGTTTGCACTGGCAGCTTGACCCATAAAGTTGCATTTCAAAACCACGGCTTTTTTTCTTCTACCACTGAATCAGGAAAATCTCTTATAAAGGAGCCACAGCATGCTGCCAGCAAGCAAAGCCCATTTGGGAAAATAAATGCAGCTAAAGTTTGTTTTGAGTGTCTAGAAATCCTTTCCAAGCCCTCTCAGGATTTTAAGTGGATTTTAGTAGGCCACATGGGCACCGATTTGTAGGCAGAAGGCCTCTTGTTGGTTCCTGAGTGTTTAGCCCTGAATTAACCACATAGAAACTATATTATTTAAATCACTGCTTGGCTCATTAGCTCTAGCTTCTTATTGGCTAACTCTTATATATGAATTTAACCCATTCTATTAAGCAGTATATGGCCATGTGGCTGTGGCTTACCTGCTAAAGTTCTGGCATCTGTGTCTGGCAGAGCTACATGGCTTCTCTCTTATTCTACCTCTTTTCTCTCAGCATTCAGTTTAGTTTTCCCTGCCTAGCTTTGTTCCTCTATAGCTCTGCTATAAGTCCAATACAGTTTCTTTATTAACCAATGGTATTAACAGCATACAGAGGGGAATCATCATCACCTCTCACATGCTTGCTATCTTCAGAAAATCATTTTAATTGTAAAATGCACCATCTTCACTGTTAGTTAGGGCTCAGCAATATTTTGTCACAAGTGTCTTTAACTCACAACAATTGTTAGTTAAAACCAGGAATGGTTGTATCCTTACTAAGGTTAAAGGTTAGATGGTTACAACAAATTCAATTCTAGCCTGGTCTACATAGTATGCTCTGGGCTAGCTCAACCTATTTAGTAAGGCCTTGCCGCCTAAAACAAAACAACATGACTTGCTAGAATTCCCTTCTCTCTTCTATAATAATTACTTCAAATAAACATGAGATTTAAGAACAGAAACTTGACTGTTTAAGAAACAGTGGGGTTGGTTTACCTCATTCTATTGTAAGTGATAGAAACTTGCTTCCTGAAACACCAAACCTGAATAATGCATAAGAAAGGAGGTCTGCAGCACCAAGCTCAGGATAATGAGCCTGACTGCATGTGTCTAAGGAAGCAGCCCAAAAATACTGGTTATATGTAAGCTTAAGGCCTTAGTCCAGCACCACGTTAAAGCAAGTCATGAATCCCTTGGTCAAAAACCTGAGTAGCATTCAAAGGGCATATTCTCTTGCTCGACTGGCTTTGTTTATGCTCACTAAATGTAAATGGATGGGGGGATGTTGGCAGAGACTGCTTGTTTGTTCCTGGCCACTCAGACTCAAAATAACAACACAGAAACTATATTATTTGCAATACTGTTTGTTCAATAGTTTATTCTAGCTCTTATATTCTAAACTAACCCATCTCCATTAATCTGTGCATCACCACGAGGTCATGACATGCCAGCAAATTTCGGCAGGCTCCTGTGGAGGCATCTGTCTCCTGTGGCAGCTACATGGCTTCTCCCTGTCTCTGCCTACTCTCTCCTTCTCTATCTGCTTGACCTCCTGCCTTGCCCTATTCTGCCAAGCCACTGGCTGAAACAGCTTTATTTATTAACCAATAAAAGCAAACCATAGACAGAAGGACCTCCTACAACAGGGGGAGGTACCCTAAAACTCCCATAATAGATTAATTCACATGGCTGATGGTGTGTGTGTGTGTGTGTGTGTGTGTGTGTGTGTGTGCGTGCGTGCATGTGTGAGGGAACAGGTATATGTATCTTTATGTGCGTGTGTTTGGGTGGGTGAGTGGATGTGAGACTGAACCTCTGGGCTCCTCTAAACCATCTAAATGTGACCACAGAAACTCTTCCACTTTTGTGGCACCATCAGAATAGTTTCCTTATTTTCTTTTGCTCTATAAGTTTTAGAAAAGATCTTTTATATAACAGAGGAGTCTACAGATGCTTGTGGCTGTCCTTCAGATGTGATATTGCACTACTTTTTGTGTGCCAAAGCACTTGAAGCAACCACAGGTCAACCGAGACTTCAGGGAACCTCCAAGCCCCTAGGTCTGAACAAAAATTCCAGTGATCATGTGCCGTGCCTTAAAACTGACATGCTGCAAAGCTGACGGAATTCTGCAGACCATATGGAAAACATATGAGTGGGTTGCTGTTGAGCACTTACTCACATCTGGTTTGGTTATGAGGAAAAGCCAAATTGGAACTAAATAGGAAAAAGCTGATAATCCATTTTGCAAAAAGATGGAGATAAATGCAAAGAACACAAAACCAAACTAAAACAAAAATTTCACAGCAACATGATTTCTCCTGCGGTTTCAAGTCTCAGTTGATTAGTTGTGAAAAACTTGAAAGGACAACCATCACACAATTTCATTATTTTCAAGAAAGCTTTTTAACATTCATATTTCCCAGCCTTCTCGCTCTTCAGGAAAGATTTACCTTTTTTGAGAGTCAGTTGAAAAGAATTGAAACAGAATATGGCATCTAAAGGAAAAAGAGGAGAATAAATGGAGGACAGTACAAACTAACATTTTACAAGTTGTTGATGCTGATATAGAAGAGAAAGCTTTCAGTTATAGCTGAGTGGTAGAATGCTTACCTTTGAAGCAGGAGGTCCTGGGATTAATATCCAATACAAGAAAATAAAATGGAACCAAAGAAGTGTGACTAAATGTACAAATATGACATGAATTTTTAAGGCAGCAAAAGAGTGATTTAAAAATGGCAAGAACAATAGAGGTGACTAGAGATCAGGAAGATGGGACCATATACAGGCTCACTTCACAGCAGTGGGACTAAGTACCAGCTCACTGCACAGCTGTGGGACTAAGTACAGGATCACTGAACAGTTCTTGGACTAAGTACAGGCTCACTGCACAGCCAGGGGTCTAAATACAGACTAAGAGCACAGCTCTGGGACTAAGTACAGGCTCACTGCACAGCTCTGGGGCTAAGTACAGACTCATTGCACAGCTAGGGGACTAAGTACAGGCTCACTGCACAGTTCTGAGACTAAGTACAGGATCACTGCA
>NC_022034.1:24451113-24455257 GCF_000317375.1 Microtus ochrogaster | reverse complement strand
ACTGCACAGTTCTGAGACTAAGTACAAGCTCACTGCACAGCTCTGGGACTAAGTACAGACTCACTGCAAAGCTAGGGGACTAAGTAAAGGCTCACTACACAGCTGTGAGAGCAGTCACAGGCTCACTGCACAGCTCTGAGTCTAAGTGCAGACTAACTGCACAGTTCTGAGACTAAGTACCAGCTCATTGCCCAGATGTGGGACTGAGTACAGACTCACTGCACAGTTCTGAGACTAAGTACAGGATCACTGCAGTTCTGAGACTAAGTATAGACTCACTGTACAGTTCTGAGACTAGTCACAGGCTCACTGCACAGCTAGGGGACTAAATACAAGCTCATTGCACGGCTGTGGGACTAATTACAACCTCACTGCACATCTATGTGACTAAGTGCAGACTCTCTACACGGTTGTGGTACTAAGTACAGGCTTACTGCACAGTTGTGGGGCTAATTACAGACTCACTGCACAGCTTCAGGACTAAGTATAGGCATACTGCATGGCTTAGTGGAACTCATTAAAACAAGTGAAAGAAAAAAAGGAAACTATCACAAAAATACATCACTCACTATTCTCCCTAAGAAAGACACATAAACAATACAGAAAGGCATGTGAAGACTTGGATTTGAGTAAAGTGAGCAAAAGAAAAATGAATCCACTTCAGTGGATTTCAGTGAAAATGATAAATATGGAGCTCAGGTCAAAGAAATACAAAGGTTTTATGATCTGTGTCCTGAATAAGGGAAAGAAATCAACTGAATAGAAAAAAAAATTAAAGACACATATTTTTGCTTTTTGTTTGTTATTTAATTTAAAATTGTTAATCATTTCTAGTTACCCTGGTGGTTACTTATTTATTTTTCAAATTACATAATTACAGTCTCTTTCACAAAAGGTTAAAATTGGCAGAAGGAGTAGGGGTAAAGAACAGGCATTCTCAAATAAAATAAAGTAAAGCTTTATAAAATATACTATTGCCCTAACAATACAGTTAGTGATTTAGATGCAGGTAAAGTTACTTGCTTTTAATTTTAAATTTGTATCAACTGAACATGATAACATTTTTCATGCCTGGAGTAATAGAGATTTAGTTGAGTCATCTACTTTGGCACATAGAAGAAAATATGATATAAGATTCAAAGTCCTTCCTAAAAACATTTTGAGGGCTTTTAATATGATCCTTCTCCATTAATTTAAGAAATTGTTCCAGAAACAGAGATTGACTTTCAAGATCCATATCCCATGAAAAATATTAGAATGATTATTGCCAATGCATATCTTGCTATAAAGATTATGTCCTCTATTTAAGCAGAAAAAAAACCCACATGGTTGGATTCTATTTCTTTACAAAATTATTCACTTACAAAAACAGAGCAACCGTTAAAATACCCCAGAAAAAAAAGGGTACAGGCATGAAGGCAAAATGAATTGTTTGGACATACATGAGTGTAGTAGGAGGAAGAGCAGACTGTGTCCCACCGCCTGGCTAGCTTAGCCCTGAAATAACCACACAGAGACTGTATTTACTCAAATACTGCCTGGCCCATTATCTCCAGCCTCTTATTGGCTAACTCTCACATATTAGTTTAACCCATCTCCATTAATGTGTATCACCACTTGACTGTGGCTTAGTGGCATGAGTCTAACCAGCATCTGTCTCAGGAAGGAGAACCATGGCATCTGCCTGTCTTTGCTTTTTTTATCCCAGAATTCTGTTCTGTCTTCCCCACCTACCTGAGTTCTGCTCTATCAACTAGGCCAAGGCAGTTCTTTTAATAACCAATGAAAACAACACAAATACAGAAGGGCCTCCTACACCAATGAGTTCATGGGTTATAGACTTCACAGTCTTCTTGAAGAAAGTTCTAGAAAGCAGTCAGCATTTGAAAAAGGAGTAATGTCAAACACCAGAAATATTTAACTCCTGGTTAGGATGATGGTGAGTGAGATGCAAGCGATGACAGTGAATAGTTTCAAGCTCAACAAGATCTAAAAGGGACAGCTGTGGAAGTCTGAAAAGAATGATCAAAGGTGATGCACATAGGCAATTAAAAAATCTTAGAAATGCAAGAGAGACACATTTAAATGTGAAGGATAAATATCTAATAATATTATCTGGTAGAGAGACCGAGTCAAAGAAGAAAGGAAATGGCAATTTTGTCATTCTTCAGTAGTGTTAATAGTAAAGCCAATTGCTTCATGACTAAAAAGTAAAAATTAAAGCCTAGTAGACACTAAACCAAAATATAAACTTGTAAATTATTTTCAAAGCATCCTACGTGTGCCTGTACATACACAAGGTGATAAAATAAAAAAAAAACACATCATAAACTTTGACACAGAACTAAATCCAAGTTTCTCAGAATAAACATAAATAACAATAATTAAATAAAATGTTCATTTACATGTTGGACAGAAGACAGTGGACATTCAAATTCCTGTTGCTTAAAAGCATGTTTATGCCACAATTGGGAAGAAGCCAGCTATTTGGAAGGATTGAAATTAAAGTATTTGGAGAGATAAACCAGCAAGCAGAAATCAGGGGTTGTTTACAATATTAGATAAGATTGCATTTAGTGGGCAAGGCATTAACTGTGTAGCTATCACTAGAGTCAGGCTTCACAACCCATGAATATCTAATAGCATAAATACTTCTATATCAAGTAATGTTTCACCAAGGAGAAGAAAGAGGAGCTGCTGGGGGAAATAGAAGTGAAGAGTGGAAACTGTAATTCACTTATCTTCGTAATAGTTCAAATGAATAAGTCAGCACAAAAATAGAAGATTTAAAAAGCATAATGGCTTTTGAAGTTCAATCTAATTGCCATGCTTTGAACTCAGGGTTCTGAAGAATGGAGAAGACGGTTTTCCCCAAGAACATGTGGAACTTGAACAAAGGGGATTTTTATTAGATTTTTGGATTTTTTTTTCAACAAAGCAACACATTAAATGTGTGTGTATTTGTTTCTCAATTCATAATGCAAAAAGTAAAGATTAAAAATAAAATTATAGGGCCAGTGCAGTGGGTCAGAGTGTAAAGATTCTTGCCACATGAATTAGATCTTTGGTTTTCACCTAGGAATGAGAGAACTAACTACCTAGTTTTCCTCTGTATTTCACAATCACATATGTGCATGGACATACCCAAATACTTGCAACAACAATAATAAAAGTGTTAAAATCTACTAGCGAGCAACAGGATCTGGCATAGTGGTGTTAATACATCTCTACCCATGATGCCATGCTACACAGCTGCATCAGGATCTTGCATAATGGAATTACAAAAATAAGTGACAGATGATCAGGTATGGGCACAAACGGATTAAGTCACTTTAATGTTAATGGTCAATACTACATAAAGGGCCTGTTTATGTTTCTTCCTATAACAAAAGCCATATGCACTCCAAGGACACCCTCCAATCATCAAGTATTTCCAAAAAACAGTAAGTAAACTTCAAACACAAAGCTAAGTTTTGTGACTTGGACAGTGTAGAGCATATAAGATGTCAGATACGGTTTCTCACTGATATCTGCTGTCCACAGGGAAAACTGCTGGTGTCCATGTAAGAGGGGCAACAGGTGGCAATTGAAGTTCTGGAGGTCAGCCCACCAGGAAGCAAAGAACTGAGAGGTAAATCTCAGGTAGGTAAGGCCCCAAGGACTTCGGCTGCAGAATGAATGTCTCTTGCTACTGTTGTGCCTTTACATGTTTGCTGCTGCCATTTTTATCTGGTATCTGGCATGGTGTGAATGGAGATGGGGGGATCCCCACTGCATCTAATGTAGTGTGATTATCTCACGGAAAATTCCATCCCACTGCGGAATTTACCTGTGGGTTATTATGAGAATGATTTTATTTTAAGCCATACTGTTTATCTGAAGCAATTATTATATAATAATCGTGCTAGTATAAATAGAATTTTGAAGACTAAGAGTTTCTAATAAACTTATTAAGGGACCATAATAGAAGGTAGTTTATTGGGAAAATTAATATAGTTAAAAGCAAGATAGGGTGTTGCCTCCACCCGTGATAAAGCAGGAATTGCAGAAGATAATAAATAAGACAAGGAAGTGTCATGAAGCTGGGACTCATGAGTTTCTCTTGAGAAGCCATATAGACTGTGGCTTAGTTGTAATAGCCAGA
>NC_022034.1:24444979-24450903 GCF_000317375.1 Microtus ochrogaster | reverse complement strand
GTAAGCGCACCTTGGAGTGCGACACATATGATTGGAAATGGGTTAGTCCAGGTGCGAGAGTTAGCTGAGTAAAGGGCTAGAGCTAAAGAGTCAAGCAGTGATTGAAAGAATGCGGTTTGTGTGTTGTTATTTCCGGGCATAAGCTAGCCGTGCGGGCAGCGGAGTGCTGGGAAGGCAGCCCCGCCACTCATATTACTACAACCCAGACCCAAAAAGATGAACATGGGATGTACTCACTCATAATTTTTTTCTAGCCATAAATAAAGGACATTGAGCCTATAATTCGTGATCCTAGAGAAGCTAAATAAGAAGGTGAACCCAAAGAAAAACATCTAGTTATCCTCCTGGGTATTGGAAGTAGACAAGATTGCGGGACAAAAATTGGGAACTTGGGGGTGGGGATAGGATGGGGGTAAAAGGAGATGGGGAGAGAAAAGTGAGAAGGGGAGGATGGGGAAAGCTTAGGGGAATGGGATGGTTGGGATGGAGGAAGAGTGGATATGGGAGCAGGAAAGTATATATCTTAATTAAGGGAGCCATTTTAGGGTTGGCAAGAGACTTGACTCTAGAGGGGTACCCAGGTGTCCATGGAGATGTCCTTGGGCAGCTGAGGAGAGGGAGCCTGAAATGGCCCGATCCTATAGCCATACTGATGAATATCTTGCATATCACCATAGAATTTTCATCTGGCAATGGATGGAGACAGAGACAAACAGAAACCCACATTGGAGCACTGGACTGAGCTCCGAAGGTCCAAATGAGGAGCAGAAGGAGGGAGAACATGAGCAAAGAAGTCAGGACCGTGACGGGTGCACCCATCCACTGAGACAGTGGGGCTGATCTATTGGGAGCTCATCAAGGCCAGCTGGACTGGGACTGAAAAAGCATGTGGATAAAACCGAACTCTCTGAATGTGCCAGTCAATGAGGGCTGACTGAGAAGCCAAGGACAATGGCACTGGGTTTTGATCCTTCTGCATATACTGGCTTTGTGGGAGCCTAGTCTGTCTGGATGCTCACCCTCCTAGACCTGGATGGAGGGGAGAGAACCTTGGACTTCCCACAGGGCAGGGAACCCTGACTGCTCTTTGGACTGGAGAGGGAGGGGGAGGGAAGTGTGGGGAGGGAAAGGGAAATGGGAAGCGGGAGGAGGTGGAAATTTTTAATAAAAAATAAATATAAAAAGAAAAATAATTATGTCTCAGAAACTAAGCTAGCTCAGGTTCTTTTAATCTTAATCTTGAGAGACCTATTCATGGTTTTCAGTGTACATCATAGTTAAAACAAAGCTTTAAATATGACTTCAGTTTAGGTGACAGTTTTTTTGTTAATAGTTTTGAGATAAAAAATGTGGGGAAAATATGAAGTTTAGAAAGACACATAGTTAATTGAGGGACTTGTTGAGGTCAGGGAACAAAAACAAAGCAGCCAGTTATTATTAGACAATGTTCCTTTCTTGTTAGGATGGGTTGTTAATTTCTTGTATCCATTTTTGTCCTCAGCTTCTTGATTGAAAAATGCTGTTGATAAATGGGTATGCACCCTGAGTATTAAAGTAGAGATGACTGTTTTTTTTCATATATAAAAGTTTAGATTTTTGATTCTTTTAAGACTTCCTATAAGATTACCTTTTGAGATAAATAGTAAAGGGATTGATCCTTTCTTTGTAAAGGCAAAATGCAGCCTGCCAGTAAAAAGAACTGTCTGAGGAAAATGTCTTGCTTGCTTACACTCTGTTAATCTGTAACAAGTTGCTTAGATACGAATGTATTTGGGTTCTTAAGACAACTTGTGTTTCATCTGTAATACATAAAATGTTTAATCATATAAAGGACATGGAAAACATGTTTTTTTTTTACTTGTATTCATTGTAATCATTCAGTTGAATAATAGAAGATAACTAAATTGTAATATTTACATTGCTTGGAAAATTTTGTTGGGGTATATAAGCTGTAAGGAAAAAAAATAAAGTTAAAAGGAAGGCATCAAGAGAGAAAGACGGGATACATCTGGCTAGAAGTAAGAAAATAAATGAAGCGATGATAGAGAAGATGATAGAGAGACCCTAAGGTGTGGTGTTGGTGGTGGTGGTGGTGGTGGTGGTGTGTGTGTGTGTGTGTGTGTGTGTGTGTGTGTGTGTGGTGTTGGTGTGTGTGTATGCACATGTGTGTGTTTTTCCTTTTTCTCTGGTGCCAGAGAGTTAAATTTAGCTCCCTCATTGGCCACAGAGAATTAAGTTTTATTCCCTCAGGTAGAAAATTCTATCTAATAAGTTGAGTTATTAGTTCGCAGACTCTATAAAGTCTCCTTCAATCCCTGACCTGCTGAAGGCTGGTTGACAAGGCAGCCATAGCAACCATCACCACTGACACTGTGGCCAGCACCCTTTGAGTGACCAACACTTCCAATGATGACGATTGTATGTTCTGTTAGCCTATGTTCCACCCTACTAACAACCAACCCTTCTTTGTCAAAGATCAAACACTTTATATCCGATGAAGCTGATTTACATAAATTAAACACTTTCTTATGATGTTGCAATTTTCTAAGTGAATTCACTATTTTTTGTAAGGTATGTGACACACTGAGAATTTATATTCCTTAGGATTTGAAAACACCATAATTCTCTAGTTGCACATAGATCAGGTGGTACAAAACATCATTCTTCACAGATTAACATTTCCTCATCACTTTCTCTCACACTCCATTGTACAAGTATATGGACATCCAGAAGCTTCTTGAAGGAACCTGAAAAGATCACCTTCTTTTGCTCATATGTAGGTTGTTTATTCCTTTCACCAACCTTCTTGTAGGATTAGTTAATTTTTATTTCTCTTGAAAGCTTATTCATATAATAAGCTTACTTGAATCCCAAGGACCACATTCTGACTTTTGATGACTTTCCATTGTGTCTACCACAGCACTGTTTATTTGGCAATCTCTCAATACTCACTACGGTAAACCCACAAATTTCATATCACACATATAGCCACAGAGTCTAGAGGCTAGACCATGTTCCTCCAAAACAACAGATGCTTCCTAATTATTCATTATTTCTACAGAATCTTGAGGGTAGTGTAGCAGGTCTTTCACAAGCATTTAATGAACTATAAAACCATAATATCAATACAATAAATGCATGTTAGACAGAAATATTATGTAAAGACACTTAATAAAATTGAAAGCCATCCATTTAATAAATTGTAAAGATTCTTACTGATAAAATGATTGATTAGGGCTTTCATTGCTGTGAAAATACACTCTGACCATTCCAACTCTTATAAAGAAAACATTTAATCATTATTATCATGATTGGGAGCATGGCGGCATGCAGGCAGACATAGTGCTGGAGCTGAGAGTGCCACATCTTGCAGGCAATGGGAAGTAGACTAACTGTCACACTGAAGGAACTTGAGCAAAAGAGACTTCAAAGCTCACCACCACAGTGACATACTTCCTCCTATTAATCTCACTCTCTTTGGGGAACATTTTCTTTACCACATAAAAGTGGGTTTAATTAGAAAGTAGACTAGTCAATCGGGAATAAATTACAATCTAGGCAGAGGCTGCTTGTTCTTTTCCTGGCCACTCAGACCCAAACAATCAACAAAAACTGTATTAATTGTAACACTGCTTAGCCTATTAGCTCAGGATTTTTATGAAGTAACTCTTACATCTTAAATTAACCCATCTCTATTAATCTATATATTGCCACGAGGCTCGTGGTTTACTGGTAAGTTCTCCATCGTCTGTCTGCTTTGTCTGTCTCCTTTGGCAGCGTCATGGTGTCTCCTTGACTCTACCTACTCTCTCTGTATATCTTTTCTAGCCTGACTTTATTCTGTCCTGCTATAGACTGAAGCAACTTCTTTTATTAACCAATGGTAGTGAAACATATTCCCAGCATACAGAGAGGAAACCCACATCAATGCACCCTTGAACCATTTTGTTAAATAACTACTTTTTCTCATTTTACTGCATCCTACCTATTTCACTTGTGACTGATATGACTTAATTAAATAGTTTTGTCCCACTGGGTCATTACTTGTTCACTGACAATCATATTTTAAAGACATGTGTTTATGGGGTACGTATATGGGTCACCACAGGTCAGCACCAATACAATTGTGAATGAGAGAGTTAGGTGTTTACTCCCCTGGTACTCAAATTCATGTGGGTAGAGACAGATGGCAAATAAGAATCAATAAGAGCATGGCACCAAGTGTAAGTGCTAAGGTGAAAATGAGGTGCTGTCGTAAAGAAATGTCAAGGGACGTTAGGTAATAAAAGAGGTTTCACAGAAGAGGTAACATTGGAGTGGAGATCTGGGTTGATTACTTTTCTCACACACTTATGGAAAGCAAATTGAGAAAGGAAAGGTTACTTTGGGTATAGTTTGTTTACTCTCATATCACGCCTAAATGAAACTGTGTTATTGCCTTACTACCACCAGATTAGAAACATTCTTCCTTCAAAAAGTGTCCACATGGGCTAGGGCTGTAGCATTTTGGCAGAGTGTTTGCTTTGTGTGCAAGTCACCCTAGGTTTGATTCCCAGCAGCACATAAATCTGGTGGGGTGTGGGATGGCTATAGTCCCAGCAGTCAGGAGGCAGGAGGATCAGAAGTTCGAGGATCATCCTCAGCTACATAGTAAGTTTAGAACTGATCTGAGATATAGACGATTCCGACTTTTAAAATATTCACATATTCTTGACTTTAAATGATCAGCAAAATGTCTTTCCCTGAGTTAATTTTGCCTGCCTGAGAGAGAGACTTTACTTAGAATTGTGATGAAAAAAAATACAATTCTAGTCATTCCATGACATCTTTAGGGTCTTCTACTCAAAAATTTCAGGTAGAAAAGATTTACAGGTAATATTCCCATTCTCCTTGTGGAATGCCCTAAACACATGCTGATGAACAATATGCCTTTCTAAGAGCTCTGATTTTAGCCAGGTAAGTAATTCATATGGTTTTGTTAGGTGTATTTAAGATTTATTTTCCAATACAGAGACAAAGAGAATGACAAGAATGGATGCCAATAGGTCTGACTATCTTTCCCCTGCATCTTTCCCCCTCAAAAGGAAGACCCTTGAGACCTAGAATTTCAGCAATTGTTTCTTGGCTTTGAGGCAAGATACTCTGTCACCAAACATAATGTGGCACAAACTCACAGGTGATTTCTGTCTCAAGCTAGTGCACGTGACTGTCCTACTTACTTTCACTGAATCCTTTGCCTTAGGGAGAACTAAATCTATATTTTTATTAAGAGCAAAGGCAAAAGAAAAATAGAACAAAACCTCAAATCGATGAGAAAAGATAAAAATGAGGTAATTTTTTAAAATATCATATGCTCTCTTTTCTAGCTTAAGAAACATTCTTACCAGCTTTCTGTGATGGTGCAACCCTGAAATCTCAGCTCAGGACCCAAATGCAGGATGATCCTAAGTTAGAAGTCAACATGGCCTATACAGCAAATTTGAGGTGATCATGGAAGATTCTGCGCCAAAAAACCAGCAATGACTACAACAAAAAGGTGCTGTGGTCGTTATTATTCTGCAAATGGTGAGTGTACGGTTCAAATCAATATAGGGTTAAAGCCTGTAAGGACAATGAGGGTAAGCATCCTCATCTTTTCTTTCTATTGGCTCAGGGGGTTGATAGGCATCAAGTCCAATGTTGACAACTGTGAAATTGCTGTGAAAGAATGAGAATCTTTTCAGCTCTGAGAGGTGAGATAAGGCTGCCGAGGACATGGTCAGGGGTACTCGCCTTGCAGGAGAATCACTGCCATTTGAATTCAGCTATAGAGAAGAAGTCTTAAATGCTCTGGACTACTATGAAATTTCAATTGTCCTTAATGTCATGTTTCTCTTTCTAACAAGAATATGATTTCATATTTAGGATAGAAATTAAAAATAACA
>NC_022034.1:24437995-24444843 GCF_000317375.1 Microtus ochrogaster | reverse complement strand
AACCCTGGGCTCTCACAGCTTCACTGTCATTCAGACTACATTTTTCCCACCATCATTTTTAGTAATATATTTTATTGAAATTGCTGTTATATTTCACTGCAAGTTAATAAGGATCCTAACGCCATTAATTTCCCAAGTATTTTTTTTTAACTGAAGTTCACATCAGAATGTTAAAACGCCAGTCTATTATCTTCTGTGAGCCCTTCTGGACTGAGTCTGCCCAGACGCAGAACAGTGCATAATTACGATTCTCAACTGTGAAGTTCATAACTATTAACCTTTGTCAAGGATCACTGAACTGCCAGGTGGTAAATCATCCCTGGCCCCCAATACCAAGAAGGCTTCAGAGAAGAGCTGCTGGCTGTGGCAACCTGGCATGAGCAACCAGCCTGGGCCAGTCAAGCCCAACCACTATCATGGGACCAGCCTGTGATAAACAGCTTCCCCCACTCTCTGCACCCCAGCTGACTCTTTCTACTAATTTTGAAATGAAGTGCTTTAACCAGCATACCACTTCGTAGAGCATCTCTAGAAACTGTGTTTCCATGGTAACATCCAGAGACACTTAGAAGTCTCCACACTGTGTATATAACCTGTAAGATTACATACAAACAATTAAAATGTGTCAATATGTGTGTTTGCTTTATTTTATTAGAATAGAGTTAAATATGGAGCTATAAGTATGTGTAATGTAGAAATGTCATATATGCAACAGTTATATATATATCAAAGATAAGTGTAACTTTATGTGTGTATGTGATTTAATTCTTTAATGAATTCACTGTCAAACCTAATTGTATTAATAAAAATGTATAGGCCTACAAAAGTCTTTAACATGAAGACGTGGAGGATATTTTCAATATGTCATAGAAGAAAATATCCCAAACCTAGAGAAAGACATGCCCATTAAAGTACAGGAGGCCTACACAATAGCTAATAGGCAGGAACAAAAAAGAACTGCCTTCCCCATGACATGTAAGTAAGAAAAGACATATTCAAAGTCCTGAAAGACCATAATTATTCATGCCCAACAAAAATACATTTAAAAATTGAAAAAGCAAACCCTCATAGGTTGGTGCCTAGCTCATTTCCATCAGACAGGCTTAATATAGCAACTGAAAAAAACAGATGCAGAAACCACCAGACGAACATTAGGTGGAGTTTGGGAAATCTTGCAGAAGAGGGGGAGGCAGAGGTCTAGGTGTCTAGGACACCACAAGAAAACCCACAGAATCAACTAACCTGGGCTCACAGGGGCTCACAGACACTGAAGGGACAACCAGGGAGCCTGCATGGGTCTGACCTAGGCACTCTGTACACACGATGCAGTTGTATAGCTTGATGTTCTTGTGGTACTTCTAACAATGGGAGCAGGGATTGTCTCTGACTCTTTTGTCACCTTAGGTCATAGTCACATGCCTTGCTTAGCCTTAATGTGAGAGAGGATGGCTAGTCTTATTGTAACTTGTTATGCCATGTTTGATTGATATTCATGAAAGACTTGTCAATTTCTGAATAAAGGTGGAGGAGTAGATATGGGGGACAAGAAAAGGGAAGGATGGGAGGAGATGAGAGAAGGTAAAATAATGATCAGGATGTAAATAATAATAATAGCAATCATAATTATAATAATAAGAAGAAAATATTTAAAAATTGAAGGGAAAGTAGGAACTTTCCAAGACAGAAACAGATGAAAGGAATTTATGATTATAAAGTGGCACAACAGAAGATACAGGAAATAATATGCCAGTATGAAGGGGGAAGCACATTCTAGAGAGGAACTACATAAACTTTTCTACATCTGTTAATCCAGAGGAGTCAAAGGAAGCATCACAAAACTAATTAATACTTGCTGTTCAAAAATAATTCTTAACAGTGTTGGTCCCAATTCCTTAATAAAGACATACAGAGTAGCAGATTGGAATAGCATCATTTTGTTTCCTCTGAGAATCATACCTCACCATCAGCTATAGAGGGCTCATGAGGGTAAAAGGAATGAAAAACGTAGTCCAATAAAGTGAAACTAGAAACAAGAGGGCATAGACATTCTAAAATTTCAAAAACAGTCTTCAAACCAAAATTAGTCAGAAGAGATAGGAAGGACATTTCATACCTATTAAAAGAAAAAAATCTCCCAATACGATATCACACTTCTAGATATAGTCACACCCATCACAAGTACATCCTCTGTATAAAAGAAATAATATTATATGTAAAGCCACTGATTAGTGGGAACACAGTGATAGTGGTGACTTTTATAGCTCACTCACCAATAGACAATCATCTAGAAAAAAGTATTCTAATAAAGAAATATTGGAATTGACATCATGAATCAAATGAACCTAAGAAAACAGCTACAGAACAATTTATTCAAAATGTTTTTCTGGGTAAACTAATAAATTTTCTCTTAAATTGACTGCATATCAAAAAACAAATTATTAACAATTATAAGAAAAGTTGAAATAATATCCTGCATCATATCTAACTATAATGGAATAAAGCTAGATATCAACCCCATTACAAACAGAATTTTTAAACCCATAGAAAAGAAACAACACACTTTTTAGTGATAATTGAACTGAAGAAGACATAAGGAGGGAAACTAAGAAATTCTAGAATTGAGGTAAAATGAAAACATAGCATACTAAAATCTGTTGAACACAATGAAGGCTATTCTTAGAGAAAAGATTATAGCACTATGTGCTTACATCAAAAACTTGACAGTTCTCAAATTAACAACTAGTATATATGAAGGGCCTTGGAAAATTAGAACAAACAATACCCTAATATGGGAAGCAGGAAGAGATCAACAAAGTGGAAGTAAATGAAAAAAATAAAAAGAATCAACGTAATGGTTGGTTATTTGAAAAGACTAATAAGAATGGCAAACTTTTATTCAAATTAGGCAAAGGAAAAAAGGGAATATGGAAATCTATGAAGTTGGAGATAAAAAAGAGACACTATAAGACATTAAAAAAATTCAGAGAATTATGAGGCCACACTTTAAAACAATTATATTCCACCAAACTAGAAAGTCTGAAAGAAATGGGTGAATTTCTAGATGTGCATGACTTACTGAAGTTAATCCAAATGAAATACATAACTTAGACCCATAACAACCAATGAGAAGCAGTAATTAAAATCTTTCCACTGTAAAAAGACCAGGGGCAGATGGATCAGCACAGAACTCTATTAGACATTCAAAGAAGAAATAGCACCAATACTTCTCAAATCATATTATAAATTAGAAAATCCAGAAGAACTTTCAAATTCTTTTTAAGAATCCAATATTATCATATACCAAAACCAGATAAAGACCCAACAAAAAGAAGAAAATTATAGGACAATCAGTCCTATGAACTTAGATGCAAAATAACTCAATTCAATGGATGCAAAGCAAATTCCAGAAGACATCAAAGTGAATATATCTATATTGAGAAATATATAGATATAGTGAGAAGGAAACAAGGGGAAAAATCTCATTCTGCATCCCTGGAAGTGAAAGACTTGTACAATGAAAACTTTAAGACACTTATAAAAGATGCTGAAGAAGATGGCAGAAGATGAAAATAGGGTGATATTTTGTTTGTGATCTAATAAATAAAGCTTGCCTGAAGATTGAGCATGAGACTCTTAATCTCAGAGTTGTGGGTTCGAGCCCCACGTTGGGCGCCAGATGATGAAGGCGTAAATCACAAACAATCCCACACCAGTTTGGAATTACGATTAATAGGATGGTATTTATTTAAAGGGGAAAAAACTTACAGATCACCGTTCCAGACAACAGCCCTCTGGGCAATCAGGAAGGAGTCTAGTCGCTGGAAGCGGAGCAGGAAGCAAAGAGAGAGAGGAGAGGGAAGTGGTTGCTTTTATAAAGGGAGAGAGACCACACCCCAGTGGACTGGTATCTCAACGGCTGTTGGCTGAAGGAGCGGGAGGACCTCCCGCAACACCAAGCCACTGGTTAGCAATAAAGGCCAGGTAGTAGTGGTTCACACCTTTAATCCCAGTACTAGGGAGTCACATGCCTTCAATCCCAGCACTAGGAAGGTAGAGACTGGAAGGGATATGGAGATAGAAGTTTAGCACAGTGTGAGGATTCATGGAGACAGAATCTTGCCTACTTTGGTCTGAGGATTTAGTAGAGGTAAAAGGTCTCTATAGTGGCTGGTTCTGTACTCCAATCTTCAGGCAAGTGTTATTTGTTGGACCACAAGCAAAATATTACCATATGGAAATACCTCCAATGCTCATACATAGGTTAGATTAATTTTGTGAAAATGGTCCCTGAAAGCAGTCGACAGATTCAATTCAATTCTCATCAAAATCCAACACAATTTTTCACAGAAATAGAAAAGAAATACTAAAAATTCATATGGAGACACAAAAGACACAGGATAGCCAAATCCATTTTGAACAATAATAGAAATGCTAGAGGTAAAATGATCCTTGGTTTTTAAATTTTATTGTGGAGCTACAACAAAGAATACAATATGATACTGCCATAAAGCAAACAGATTGAAAAATGGAATAAAATTGAGAACTCAGATACCAGCCCATATTCTTATACCCAGCAGGTTTTTCACAAAGAAGCCAAAAGTACACATTGGAAGAAATGTAGCATCTCCAATAAAAGGTGATGTTGAAACTATATAGCTTCTTGTAGAAAATGAAACCATATCTATGGCTTCCTTTCTGAACAACACTCAACACCCAATCAATAATGGACCTTCTTAATTCTATTGTTGTGATAAAACATCATGGCCAAAGGAACTCATATGAGAAAGTGTTAAATTTGGGTTATGGTTTCAGAGAATCAGAGGCCACTTAAGATCTTTAAACATGCCATATAGAAACTTACTATATAAAATACATAATATACATATATCAAAGGAGTTTAAATGAGCTACCCTGTAGTTGTGTAAGAAAGGATTAAGACTACAGTTTCCTTGCACCAACCCCCAGAATCAACATTCAAGTTGAAAATGTTTACAAATTTAGTGCTTATTGAAGGCTTCTTCATCCTTAGCTTTTATGACTATAAAAGTAAAGCAAAGTACTCTACCATCAAAGACTAGAGAGACACTGAATTTGGTCAGCCCAGAAAACTAAAAGAACAATGCAACCTAAGGGTACTATGTTAACGAGACACTCAATTCTAGACTCTTAGGGATTTTGTAAGTAAGATGATCATTTTTTTTTCACTTTATAGTCCATGTTCATCTATATTGGTAGATAGTTATAAAGGATCTATGCTACTTATTTTGGTGACAGAATATGAGTGTTCTGTATTTCCAACACCATTTCTCCATGCTAAGACCACACAGTAAAGACTCTAAGACATTAGCATGTCCTGCTCAATGTAGGCCCTGGAAATATGCTGGGAGTGAAGTTGTTTAGCCTCCCTTCTAAGAGCTTAGCTCAGGGGAGAGATGTTAGACGACTGTAGTCATTACTGTCACATATTATTAATATCCTCACCAATAAATTAGACTCAGAATACCCATATATCATATGCTCTGGTATTCACTGAAGAAGAAAATTTGGAACGTTAAGGACAACAAGTTACAAAGAGCATGCTTCATAGTGAGTCAGTGAGACCCATCTCAGGAGAAGAATAAGACCCTATGAAAAGCATAAAAACCTCATATTTCAGATAAATTAAAAATATGCTGAATATTTATATTATATATAAATATTTATATTATACCAATTCTCAGAATGGTAAGAATAAGCATTTAATTAATTAATAATTTATCTAATTAATACTCATACAGTGACTGCTTCATGGAGACCTGATTCCTGTTTGCAGAAAATGAGAATTAAACCACATAGAAAAAACATACCTCACAATAAAAAGAAAAAAAAAGCCTCACAATACCGTGGTGTTTATTTCCTAAATGGCAAAGCACAGATAACAAACAAAATATAAAACATGAAATTTTCCTGCCAAGATGAAGTAAGGGGAAAGCATTTTAATCTCCTATTTGAAGTAATCAGAAAATATAAAGATACATAAAACAGCACTTTTTAAGACACTGAAAACCAGGCAATGAAAGGTCCTGAATTCTGGTGACTTTCTATTTTTTACTTTCCTTGTTGAAATTTTCCTTTCAGCAGTTTGAAATATAAGGAACTGTTTTTTTAAAGTTATTTTCCTTCACTTATTCAATATTTTCTGTTATTATCTACTATGTGCCCACCAATCATCTAAGCAATAGAGGTAACAGCAATTGCGGTAGGGGAAACAGAAAGAAAAATAAAGCTGTAAATAAAATGTATAATCTGTCAGAAATGATAAATGCTGTAATAAAGAGGACGAGGACAGAGAACTGGCTGTCTGTAAGAGGATTGCTCGCTATTTTAAATGAGGTACACAGAGAGAACTTTGCTTAGATGATGATATTTGAGCACAGATGTATATGTCATTAAGGAGAGAGCTACATAAGTACCTAAGGGAAAGCAAACTCACAATGAAAGAAAGAGAAAATGGTATAAGCATGCCATGGGCTTGAAGGGATTTCTTAATAATATCGGATGTATGGTTCAGTGTAGATGCAGACACAGCTAACAGATTCTCCTCAGAATGTGAGAAAAAAAATCATGTTGGGGCTGTTATGGAGAAATTTCCAAAGAACCCTATATAAAACCTCTCATTTGGCAAGGTAAAGGCAGGCAGTGGGGCAGGTAGCCAAAACTAACAAATTCAGTGCGACAGGGACTGATTACCCACTAAAACAAATCAACAAACGGTGTGATGTGGCTTCCTTCCAGAGCAGATGTCGCCCACAGGCAACCAAAACAGTTACACACACACACACACACACACACACACACACACACACACA
>NC_022034.1:24428398-24437895 GCF_000317375.1 Microtus ochrogaster | reverse complement strand
AGAGAGAGAGAAGGAGGAAGGGAGAGAGTGAAGGAGGGAGGGAGGGACGGAGGAAGGAAGACACAGAGAGAAAGCAAACCAGTTGATTACCTTCCCATCTCTGATGGCCAGAGACATTTCAAACCTATTGGTAATAGGTAACTTATTAAAAGCAAATCGGAATTTGCTCACTAAGATTCATGACTGTTTTGTTGTTGATCATGCCTTACTTCCATGAATGAGTAGGGAAGTATGCATGTTGTTGACATATGACTAGCAAGAAGCTACTGGAAATTACTAGCTAAGGGAAGTTAGGAGCTGAGGGGGGAAGCACATTGGAGAAGGGCACTGACCGGAGTCAGCCAACACCATGGTACACTCCATTTTTGCTCTGGTGATTTTTAAGCAGTGATTGGGGTGTAAAACTAGACAGTAAAATGGGTGCCTGGAGATAAACTTCATGGACATGGGAAGGCAGAAATTGCCATCTAGGACCCAAAACTGCCTTCATTAAAAGCCCTAGTGACATTTTTTTCCCATTTGATATTTTTTGCTTCTTTGTCAAAAAATCAGGTGCTTGAAGGTGTGTGGATTAATATCTGGGTCTTCGATTCGGTTCCATTGGTCCTCCTGTCTGCTCTTATGTCAACATCCTTAGTCATCAGAGAAATGCAAATTAAAACAACTCTGAGATTTCATCTTACACCTGTAAGAATGGCCAAGATCAAAAACGCTAATGACAACTTATGCTGGAGAGGTTGTGAGGAAAAGGGATCACTTCTGCATTGCTGATGGGAATGCAAGCTGGAACAAAACAACCCCTTTGGATGTCAGTGTGGTGATTTCTCAGAAAATAAGGAAACAACCTTTCTCAAGACCCAGCAATACCACTTGTGGGTATATATCCAAAGAATGCTCAATTGTGCCAGAAGGACATGTGCTCAACTATGTTCATAGCAGCATTGCTTGTCATAGCCAGAACCTGGAAACAACCTAAATGCCCCTCAACTGAAGAATGGATAAGGAAAATGTGGTATGTTTACACAATGAAGTACTACACAGCAGAAAAAGTAACGATATTTAAATTTTGCAGGAAAATAGAGCTAGAAAACATCATTCTTACTCTTAGTGAGGTAACCCAGACACAGAAAGACAATTACCACATGTACTCACTTATGGGTGGTTTGTAAACATAAAACAAAGAAAACCAGCCTACAAATCACAATCCCAGAGAACTTAGACAACAATGAGGACCCAAAGAAAGACATACACAGTTCTAATCTACATGGGAAATAGAAAAAGACAAGACCTCCTGAGTAAATTGGGAGCATGGGGACCTTAGGGAAGAGTTGAAGGGTGTGTGGGGTGGAAGACATGGAGGGGAGCAGAGAAAAATTCAGAGCTCAATAAAAATTAATAAAAAAATACCCTAGCAATCAAGAAGGATATTAGCAGTACTAAAGTGGAAGAGTATGGAGCCCTGGAAATGGGGCAACCCTAGTGTGAATGCAGTTCCCAAGCAATTAAAGACCACTTTGAATAAAGGTAATTTTCTGCCTAACTGCCAATGGGGAAGAAATTCACATCGGTGAAGATAATTGCATTCAGAGCACTGAATTATCTCTGTGTGTTTTTTTTCTTTTTTTCAGCTATTGTTGCAGGCATTTGAAGAAAGAGTAATGTGACTCAAGCAAGAGAAAACAAAGAAAAAGAGGGAGGTTTGGCCTAAAGAAGGCTACAGAGGCCCAGGTTGGTAACATCCACACGAACTGTTCACGTGGTTAACTAGGGTTTGACAGCCTGTTCAGTTTTGGTTCTCTGTGTTGCTCTGTCTCTTACAATGACTCAACTTTCTAAGTGTAGCACAAAAGCGTGCAAATGAGTCAAAACAACCACATCCTAATACACTTCTGCATGATGCTGTTTACTAATTGATTCTATGTATTGAGCTAAAATTTCAAAGTAATTAAAGAAATAGATACAGGGCTCTTTTTCTTTCTACTAAGCAGTGAAGACATTGTTAGCTAGTAGTAAGCTTGCCTTTATGGTTTACTAAGGCCCTTGGGATATTACTGAGGGAGCAAAGCATAGAAACTGAGAAGTGTCAGAGATTAATTACACGGATTCAAGGGATAACACTTAGAAATACATGCAATTGTAAAGCTTCCAAGACACCTGCCTCTCAGGCATAATATGCAACAGTCCTTTAAGAAAAACACAGTGAGACTGACACCAAAAGCATCATTATGTTGCATGAACCAGAGGGATGGAGAGATGTGTTCTCTGTATATGGTTCAAATTGGAAGGATTTCGAGGTAAAGGAATACTCTGGGTTTGGTGAATAAAAAATGGCCAGACAAATCAACTGATAGCCCATGGGATAAAATAAATGTATACCTGTCAAATGAGTGAAAGTGTTTGATAAGACCTCTTAAAGACAGTGACCAGTATGCAACTTGGAAGACTCTTTGTTACAATGGGAGCACACCACAGAAAACGAAAGGAAATATGTAACTCAACGTCTTCGAGGTGAAACAGTGACAGATTTCAAAATGGTGTGTTTGTAGACATTTTCTACCATAAACCACAGTCATCAGAAGTTTCAGCTCTTCCCATGCTCAATGCTGAGCTGAGCTGCTCACCAACACTTAAAAACTTATTTTTAAAACTTGCTGTCAAGTGTCTTGGAAATAGTACTAGTAACAGACCCCAGGATATGTAGAATTTTGGATTTATAATAGTTGTTTGGCTTTTGACAACAAGACGCATACTGACTATGCCTAGAGGATGTTCTTCAAGAAATGCGTGCTTTCTCATCCTTACAGAGGAGACCACACGGGGAAGGACTGAGGGGTACGGCTCCCATACATCACAGTTTCTCTGAATCTTCATGTCAATGTAGTCTCCCTATTCACGTGAGAATTTCACTACTGATTTGTTTTCTTCCTCCTGCTTTCTGTCTTCTTCCCATCCCTTTCCAGGTCCTCTGTAAATACAGAAAAACACCCAAAGCCTGTCAGCAGAATTCTGTTTTGACTGCTGAGGTAAAGCTGGGTGAAGATTTTCCTTTACAGAACTGCATTAAGGCGAACAGCTACTCCGCTTATATTATTTCATAGTACACTGTCCTGAAACACAGCATTTGGGGTTTTACTTCCTCACAAATATGTAATCTGAGGATGCTTAGTAAGAGCTGCTTAGCTGCTTCTTAACTGGAATACAGGAAAGAGGAGACCTAGAATCACCTCAAGGCAGCCTTTTGTGTCTATCATCTTGTGATAGGACAATCCCTGGTAGTTCCCAGGCTGGGAAAACTCAGAGTCAGTTGTGCTCATTTTCAAAGGCAGGAGGATGCTCTCCAGTAGGCCCGATAGTAGAGCAAGTACTGTCTTCCAGGATGGCTTTACAGAAAAGCTGCTATAACCAATAATGTTGAAAGACAGATCTGGAGAAACGTGTGGACTAATGATGACTTTTCCACAATGTTCTCATTCACCCCAGGAAAAAGGTCATGGAATTATCTGAGTAGGTACCATGTACCACCATCTGACCCTCAAAACTGCGAGCCAAAATAAATGTTGCGTCCTGTAGATTGTTCTTTTAAGTAGTTTATTTTATAATGTCAAGAAAATGAATAATACAGTCAAACAAGCTCATTAACCTATTAGTCATGTTCTACCTCTTTATGGTTCAAATATAATGGCAAATTGGGCAACTAAAGTCATTCTAAGTGATATCACACATGTGTGTGTGTCCATTCTCAACATAGTATTTTAAAATATAATCCACCTGCCACCTCATCATATAGCCTGTATTATGTTATGACTCCCAATTGTGCTTTGGTTTCACCTATTATTTCTCATTTTAATATGCATCTTTTTTAGAGGCTATCTCTTTCCAAAGAGCAGATTTTAAAAGATCCCAAACTAAGCTAACCTTTACTACTTAAATGTGTTACAGATTTAAAGGCACACAGATACATGTCAGTCCTTTGACACTGTGGGATGGTGTGCTCAGCAGATAGGAAACTGTCATGCAGGGTAAAGGATCAGGATCAGGGCTCAGTTAAGATGGATAGCTAGTTCAAAGCTACATGATAAGTGAATAAAGAAACCAGACTTGCAATATGTAAAGCTTGTTCTTCCTACTCTATCTGTGTGCTGATCTACATAACTACAAATTGCAGGAGTAAGTATTGTACTGTTTCAATTATTCTCAAAGTAAAAGCCAATCTCTCTTTTGTAATTCTAAGTTTGAGCTACATATTCAATGCAATCTCCATGAAAATATCCTCTCCAAAATTCTTACAATCCAGGTGGAAGCACAAGGCAGTCTAAACTGTTAAAGTAGTTCTCAGCACAAAGAAAAAACTTTGAAATTTCACACAACTAATCTGAAATTATATTACAGAAACATAGCAATAAAAACAGCATTGTGTGGGCACAAAAACAGATACGTTGACCACAGTTTATAGAATAGAGAACCTAGGAGCAAACACAGTTACAACCACCTAACCTTTGGACAAAGAAATAAAAACATACAGAATGGGGAAAAGTCATCATCTTTAAGAGTGGTGGATGGAACCAGTGTGGTGGATCTTTATGAAACTTAAAATAGATATATCCAGTTACACCAGAGAACTCTATATCCTACTACGGTGACATTTGCTACTCCATATATTTATTCCTGTTCTATTCATAATAGGCAGGAATTGGAAATAGCCTAGACACCATCATCAACAGTTGAATGGATGAAATGAAAATTTTGTACATTTACATAATGGAATATTACACAACTGCTAAGGAGAAAAAATCATAAAATATGGAGGTAAATGGATGGAGTTAGATAAAAAATCATTCTGAATGAGGTAACCTCAAAAGACAAATTATATTCTCTTATATGTGGATGCCTGTACATTGTATGGAGTGAGAGACTTTGGAGTACTCAGTCCTAAATGGAATGACTTCACCAAATCACTGCTGCTAGGACTCAGGGATCTCTATAGAAGAAGGCACAACACTTATAAGAGCCTGTAGGAAAGGAAAACACCAGAAGACAAAACCTAGATGCAACAGGGCTGACTTACATAGGAATTCACAAAGACTCTGGCACCATGTTCAGAATCTGCGCAAGTCTAAGCCAGATAGGGTCCCAGTACTCACAGGGGAAATGGACTACAGCCCTCACCACTAACCGAGAAGCCATTTCCAGTTGACAGCTGCTTGCAAAAGAAAAATTAGTTTTCTCCAAGGGAGTCTCACTGGTTATACAAACCATATTTGAGGCCCCATTTCCAGCAGCAGATGGCCAGCACAAAATGAACTCAGTGGTGTTTTTGGAGATATTTAGCTTTGTTGTGTTTGTGTGGGCTTTCTGCATGCATTTCCTTGGTTTTGTTTTGTTTTTAATTTATCTGTGTGCTTGTTATTTTTTTTCTGGTTTATTTGTTTTCTAAAGAAACAAAGAAGAAAGTTATGAGTTGCTGATGAGTAGGGTGGAGGAAAGGATTTGGGAAGATAGGAAGGGCAATGCATGATTAGAATCTGATGTAAAAAATAATTTCAATTAGAAAAAATGATATCCTTGAAAGTTAGTAACATTTAAATAAGAATGTGTAGTAGCAGAACTTTGTTCACTCTACAAAACAAAATTCTTGTAGATATAATCTAGGCATCCAGTCTAGAACGTTGGTTTTCAACAGGCCACCCAAACTTTACACTGAAAATAAAAGGAATTAATAGCACCTTCTTAGCACTAATGATTGCATGACTAATAATAAAGCAGCCCTTATTGAAGAATGGTCCTTTTCTCATGTGACTAAGATGAAGGGCAGGCTCTGAGCACCTTTGATGCTGTGCTTCTTCCTGTTGTGTTATTTTAATCCTGACAGTATGGCAGGACACAGTGAACCAGAATTTCAAGCTAAGTTTTATTTCATTTAAATTTCAAGGCCTAGTAGTGACTGACAGCTTGCTATTTAAAACTATCACCTGGGAGGGTGGAAAGGAAGTGTGGAAAAAATGTAAAACACAATCCTATTCAAGCAATCAATATGAGAAGGGTTTAATTAAAAAAAATAAAGCCATAACCTTAGGACTTGGGAGATAGCTCAGTAGTTGTGAGCACTGGATGCTCTTCCAGACAATGCATGTTCAATCCCAGCACCCACAAAATGCTGACAACTGTCTGTAACTCCAGACCCAGTGGATCTGACACCATTTTCTGGCCTCTGAGTGCAGCAGGCATGCAAATGGTGCACAGCCATGCACGCAGGCAAAACATCCATACACATAAAATGAAATAATATAAATAAAACTAAAATTTAGCCGGGCGGTGTTGGCGCACGCCTTTAATCCCAGCACTCGGGAGGCAGAGGCAGGCGGATCTCTGTGAGTTCGAGACCAGCCTGGTCTACAAGAGCTAGTTCCAGGACAGGCTCCAAAACCACAGAGAAACCCTGTCTCGAAAAACCACAAAAAATAGTAAAATTTAAAAAGTTAGCATCACAGACACAAATCAGGTACCCGTAGTGATGATTCTTTATAATTAAAATACTTTACATATTTTTCTTTTCTAGTTAAATATTTAAGATGAAGAGTATCAAAGGATCCTTTGTAAAATGTATTTTTGTTAGCACTGTCACAATGATCATGAAAATAAATTAGGAAATCAGAACATTAAGAATATCTAAAATGTAACACAAATATAAAATAATGAGCTGAAGAAAAGATAGAGATCAATATGTCTCCTCATCCAGGAAGCATTTAGGGCCAGGTGCTAGCTTTGTCTGTGAAAGCTAAAAGGGTCTCTGAATGAGTGGGACACTTGCCAGGTGAGACACTAGAGCCAACATTACTTGAAGAAGCACCGGGTGGAAAATTGTAAAAACCTGCTGTGGTTTCATGATGGATGTAGAACCTTGGAAATAGAAAACAAGTACAAAGTGAGAGAAGTTGCCAATTCAATGAAAAAGTTCCCATTTTCCCATTACCCATGAGGGTGGAAGATTCCATATTTATTTGTAGATTCTAATTCTAGACAAGAGGCTTGGGGACCTGAGAGGATACAACCACAAAATCCAAGGCCAGAGAGATGTCAACAAAAAGACTAGATAAATAAGATCAGGAAGAACAGAGCAAATTCCACTCTCAGGCTAAATATGAAAACTAATGTTCCAAAATATCTAAACTTAATTTTTAAATTATTGAGAAGCTCATAAATTTATTCCAGATAGGATTGCTTTTATGAAATGCATTTAAAATATTTTTAAATTCATTCACATTTAATATTAAAGAGAAAATGAAAATATAGCTTCTTTTAAGTAGAGCTGTGTTTTCTTAATAAAAACAAATAATTCTTAATAAAAAGAAATGTGTCATTTTAACTTCATTTATTATAAAGAATCTAGAGTCACATTTTCCTTAGGATCTTCATTTTTAGCTTTTATCTAAAGAGAAGCTAATAATGTTATATTTTCAAACACCATCAGTTCTTCATTCAATAATTTACAATTCAAAGGAAATTAAATTTTATCATTTTCATAGGAAAGAAATGGTCTCTGGAGGCATTTTTTTAAAACCACAGAAAGAGCTCTCTTAATTCAAAAAGAGTCAAAATAGTCTATCATTTAATCCCTGTTTACTCATGAGAAATTATTCACAGTAACAATTTGAAGGACTTCCCACAAAGTAAGTGGCCAAACCCAAATTCCTGAGAATTATTTGGGCCATTATTTTTTAAGATTTTGCAGGACAGGGACAGACTGGAGGAAACTAAGGGTTTGTGAAAACTGATGCAACACAATGACCTGACTGAACCTTTAAACCAGAGAAAGACAAGGATGAAAAACTAGCAATATATGAATAAAGCTTGCAATTCAAATTAAATAAACATGTTAAATGCAAAGTGTGAATTACAAACCTTGTCATAATCATCAGTAGAAACTTGGTTAAGCCCCTAATCTTACCGAATGAATGAAAATGTTATTTATGCCCTGGCATTGCTGAAGCATGCATCAACAGTCTGTGTATGGTGGTACACTTGATCTTGTCCATATTAGGTTTCTTGGTCTAAGTTGATGAGGATGACTAACAGATCTCTTCATCAAGAGGGTACCAGATCTCAGTACAGTTGGTTGTGAGCCACCATGTGGTTGCTAGCAATTGAACTCAGGACATTTAGAAAAGCAGGCAGTGCTTTTAACCACTGAGCCATCTCTCCTACAGTTGCAAAATTTGATGGTTCCCCAGCTAAGCACCCCACCCCCTGGCTGCTGACTGCCAAGACTGGCCCAGAGTCTGCCCAGCTTACCCTCCACAGCATCACACCTCCTTGTCACCATATCCTGGCTTACAACTAAGGCAGAAGCCCCCAGCTACCTACCAGAGGCCACACCTACATCCCGAATATCAGTGAAGTGTCTTCGTTCCCACACTTGCAGCAGATCTCCAGCACTCCTTCAGAGCCTGCCCAACATTCCCCCCAAACTCCCCTCTTATCAAAAAATCCTGCCCACAACTTTAGCAGGAGCCCCCTCCTTTACCAGAGGTCACACTGGCACCCATAATCCCAGGTGGAAAACTTCCATCCATCCAGAGGTTGGAGGACCAAAGGTCCTTTGGTGCAGGACCAAAGGAATAATTAGGCATGAGAACTGCAGGTGAATCCAGACATAATATCAGAGAGAAAACAGAAAACAAGAAGAAAAAAACAAAACAAAACATTCACCCAACAAAGACAAACTCCAAAATCTGAAGTAGACCTATAATTACCCCAAATACATATGCCTAAATGCCAGCAAAAGAGCATAACCAACAACAGTCAGGGCAATATGTCTTCATCAGAAATATTCCAACACAGTTAAAGCACAAAAAATGATCTTAAAACCAAATTTATGAAGATGATATAGATAGTTTAAGGGGAAATGAATGAATTACTTAAAGGAATCCTGGAAAATATAAACAAAAAATTGGAGGAAATGAATAAATCCCTTAAAGAAAACCAAAAAAGAACAAAGAGTTGAAGGATATGAATCAAACAGTTCAAGACTTGAAAATAAAGATAAAAGCAAAAGGAAACGAAAACTGAGGGAATCCTGGAGATGGGAAATCTAGTTAAGCAAAAAGGAACTAAAGATGTGAGTGTCACCAACAGAATACAAGAGATGGAAGAGAGAATCTCAGGCACAGAAGATATGATAGAACAAATAGATGCATAAGTAAGAGAAAATGTTAAATTAAGATTAACATTAAATTAAATTACTGACACAAAACATCCAGGAAGCCTGAGGGACCATGAAAGTAGCAATACTAAGAATAATAGGAATAGAAAAAGGAGAAGAATCACAGCTATTTTTAACAAAACCATAGACTAAAATTTTCCTAAATTAAAGAAGGACATATAAAGGACATATGTACAAGCCTATAAGAGTACAAGAAGTTATAGAACATGAAAAAGATTGGAGAAGAAAAGAAAATCCCCAGGTCACAAAATAAACAAAACATTAAACATACAGAACA
>NC_022034.1:24427382-24427813 GCF_000317375.1 Microtus ochrogaster | reverse complement strand
CTGTGGTTCAAACCCAGAGGAGCACATATTTGAAAGGAAACACTGCTAAAGCTTGAATCACATATCAACCCCCACACATTGATGGGGGAGACTTCAATACCCCACTGTCACCAAAGCTAGCAGGTGTAATGAACCAGATGGACCTAATATATATCTACAAAGCATTCCTTTCAGAAAAGAATACACTTTCTTCTAAGCAACTCATGGGACCTTCTCCAAAACTGACCATATGTGCAGTCATAAAGCAAGTTGCAACAGATAAAATAAAATCAAAATAACCCATTCTATCAGACAACCACAGATTAAACTGGATTTGAACAACAATAGAAACAATAGAAAAATTAGAACTCTCTACTGAATTACTCCTGGGTCAGAAAAAAAATAAAGAAAGAAATTAAGTTGAACAAATGCTCTTGTCATATGATGGGGCA
>NC_022034.1:24419683-24424641 GCF_000317375.1 Microtus ochrogaster | reverse complement strand
AAAAAACCAATCGATGTAACCTACAATATAAAAACTGAAAGAAACAAAAACACACGATCATCTCACTGTTGACAAAATCCAGCAGTACCCCTTCTTTTCCTTTCTTTTCTTTTCTTTTCTTTTCTTTTCTTTCCTTTCCTTTCCTTTCCTTTCCTTTTCTTTTCTTTTCTTTTCTTTTCTTTTCTTTTCTTTTCCTTTTTGGCTTATCAAAACAGAGTTTCTCTGTAGCTTTAAAACCTGCTCTGGAACTAGCTCTTGTAGAACAGGTTGGCCTTGAACTCACAGAGATCTGCCTGCCTCTGCCTCCCAAGTGCTGGGATTAAATGCATGCACCACCATCACCTGGCCAATATCCATTCTTGATGAAAATTTTGGTGAGTTTGGGAATACAAGGGACATACCTAAACATAGTAAATGCATTAACAGCAAGCCTATAGCCAACATTAAATTAAATCAAAGCAATACAACTAAAATCAGGAACAAATTAGGGCTATCAGCTTTCTAAATATTTATTTAATATAGTATTTGACTTTCTAGTGGGAGCAATAAGAAGAAAACTGAAGATCAATGAAACACAAATTGGAAAGAAAGAAGTTAATGTATTGTTATTTGCATATTATGTGTTAATATATATAAGTAACCCCAAAAATTCTACCAGGGAACTCCTACAGTTAATAAACACCTTTAGTGAAGTGGTTGGATACAATATTCACTAATAAATAAATAAATAGAAGTCACTAGCTGTTCTATACACAAATGACACATGGGCTAAAAAAGAAATCATAGAACCAACACTGTCTTAGTTAGGATTTTATTGTTGTGAAGAGACACAATGACCAAGGCAAATTTATCTTCCTTTCTCCCTCCCTCCCTACCTGCTTGCCTCCCTCCTTCCCTCTCTTACTTCCTCCCTTCCTTTCATACTTTCTTCCTTCCATTCTTTCTTTCTTCCTTTCTCTCCCCTTCTCTTGTTTTTCCCTACAAGTTTTCTCTGTGTAATAGCAGCCATCTGTTATCCATTATCTTTCTTGGAACTTACTTATAGAATGGGTTGGCCTACAACTCACAGAAATCTGCTACCACGTGCTGAGATTAAAGTCATGGGCCACCACTCCTGGTTATGACAACTCTTATAACATTTAATTGGAGCTGGTTTAGAATATGGATGTTTAGTTCATATTGTCATGGCAGCAAGTATGGTGATGGGCAGGCAGACATGGTACTGGAGAAGCTGACAGTTCTACATTAGAATCTAAAGGCAGCAGGAAGAGATAGTAACACTCTGCTCAGGATTGAGCTTCTGAGACCTCAAAGCCCACCTTTTAGTTATATACTTCTTGTAACAAATCTACACCTATTCCAACAAGGCCTCAACTTCTAATAGTACCAATCCCTATAGGCCTATAAGGGCTATTTTAATTCAAAACACCACAAATACCTGTCACAATAGCCACAAACAATGTAAACTATCTTGGGGTAACTCTAACCAACAAGTGAAAAATTTGAATGACAAGAACTTCAGTCTTTAGAGAAATAAATCAAAGCTATCAGAAGATAGAAAAATATCCCATGCTCATGGACTGGCAAGGGTACCAGAGTAAAAATGACCATCCTACCAAAAGCAATCTATAGATTCAATGCAATCCTTATCAAAATTCTAACACAATTGTTTGCAGACCTTTACAGGAAGGACAATACTCAACTTCATATGGAAACACAAAAATACCAAGATAGCCAAAACAATATTGCTCAAGAGAAGAACATCCAGAGGGACCATCATGCCTGCTTCCAAGCTGTATTACCGAACTATAGTAATAAAATCTGCTGGTATTGGCATAAAAGCAGACCCATTGATCAATGGAATCAAATTAGAGACCCAGGCATAAGCCACATACCTATGGATACTTGATTTTTTTTAAAAACAAAGAAGCCAGAAATACACAATGGAAGAAAGAAAACACCTTCAACAAATGTTGCCGGTCTAGCTGGGTATCAGCATGTAGAAGAGTGTAAATTAACCTATCTATCAACCTGCATACAAGTCAAGTCCATGTGGATCAAAGATCATAGCATAAAACCAGATATGCTGAACCCTTAGAAGAGAAAGTAGGGAACAGCCTTGAACTCATTGTCACAGGAGACAACTTCTGCCACAGAACACAGATAGAACAGGCACTAAGATTGAAATTGATAAACGGGACCTCATGAAACGGAAAAGCTTCTATAAGGCAAAGGACACTGCCAATACGACAAAATGGCAATCTATAGCAAGGGAAAAAGATTTTCACCAACTCTACATTTGACAGAGAGCTAATATCCAAAATATTTAAAGGATTCAAGAAACTAGTTATCAACAAACTAAATAATTCAATTAAAAATGGGGTACAAATCTAAATACAGAAATCTTAACAAAGGAATCTTAAAAGACTGAGAAAAACTTAAGAAATGTTCAATATACTTAACCACCAAGTAAAAGCAAATCAAAACCACTTTGAGAGTCCATCATATACCTGCCAGAATGGCTAAGATCAAAAACACAAGTGACAGCTTATGCTGGAAAGGATGTGGATAAAAGAGGCCACTCCTATAAGGCAAACTAGTGAAAGTGCAAACTAGTACAGCCACTATGGAAATCAATATGGCTGTTCCTTAGAAAATTGGGACTTAATCTACCTCAAGGTTCAGTTTTACAATTCTTTTATGTATACTCAAAGGATATACCATCTTACCACAAGGACACTTGTTTAACTGCATCCATTGCAGCTTTAGTGATAATAGCCAAATACTGGAAAAAAATCTAGAAGCCCCTCATCTGAAAAAATGGATAAAGAAAATGTGGTACATTTACACAATCGTGTATTACTCAGCTGTTGAAAATAATGACCTTATGTAACTTGGAGGCAAATGGATAGAACTAGAAAAGATCATTCTGAGTGAGTTAACTCTGATCCAGAAAGGAAAACATGGTATGTACTCACTTATAAGTGGACATCAGTTTTTAAGTAAAGGATACTCATGCTATCATCCATAGGCCCAGAAAGAATGAGTAGCAGAGAGTAACCAGGAGGACTTAAGTGGGGAAAACATGGATCACTCTGAGAAGGAAAAGAGCAATAGATTTTTCCATAGAACTGTGGTTTTGTGGGGATGGGAACAGGAGAAATTAGAAAGGTATGGGAGGGAGGGAGGGAGAGAGGGAGAGAGAGAGAGAGAGAGAGAGAGAGAGAGAGAGAGAGAGAGAGAACTGGCAGAAAGAACTGGAATTGGGTACTTTCTGGAAATTATGAGAGTTACTGTAGGAATGCTCTGAGTAATGGAAGATGCAAAGCCATACTGGTCACCTTCCATAACCAGGCAAGACTCCTAGAAGTGGGACAGGGACATCAACAGAGCCAGAAAACCTTGACCTACAATCTGTCCTGCCTGCAAGAAGTGCCAGGGTAATAGTGGCACAGAACTTACAAAAGTGGCTAGTCCAGGACTGTCACAACCTGAGTCCCATGCTGTAAGAGGGAGCCCATTCAACCCATGCCTGACACTGCCTAGTTGACGACACAGCAGAGGCAGGACAGTCCAGACACCCAGGACAGAACCAACTAGCACAAAAAAGTCAATAAAATGATTCCTAGTGATATTCTGCTATATTCATAGATTGAATGCCTAGCCAAATTTTCATCAAAGGGGCATTTTCCAAAACGGATGGAAGCAGATGTAGAGACCCACAGCCAAACATTAGACAGAGTCAGGGGAACCCTACGAAAGAGAGAGTAAGGATTGTAAAAGCCAAAGGGGAAGAGAACATCATGAGAACACTGGCACAGAATCAACAAAGCAGGGAACATAAGGGACCCACAGAAACTAAAGTGACACACATGGTTCCTGTAAGGGTTTGAGCTAGGTCCTCTGCATCACCTTATGGTTGTGTAGCTTGGTGTTCTTGTGGGCCTCTCAACAGTGGGAGTTGGGTGTGTCTCTGACTCTTTTGTCTGTGTGTAGGATCATTTTCCGTCTTCTGTGTTGCCTCTTTCAGCCTTGACATGTGGGATTGTGCTTAGTCTTACTGTGTTTTGTTAGGCCATGTTCAGTGCATGTCCCTAGGAGGACTGTTCTTCTTTTTCAGAAGGAAAATGGAGGAGGAGCATATCTCGGGGAGAGGAAGAGAGTAGCTTGAGGGAGCGACTGGACGGAGTGGGGCAAGGGAAATTGTGGTTGGGATACAATGTATGAGGGAGAGAAGGATAAAATAAAAATACTTAAAAAGTGATGCTCCTTTTTTTCTAGGAAGTGTTGAGAGCTGTAAAGCTTTATAATTATCACTTCCTGAATAAGTAATATTTATTTGATTTATGTGTTTAAAAAATTGAGACCCAGTAGTTGTCTAATCTTTCAGACATACTAAGATATAATTCTGTAGTTTCAGAATTTTCAAGAGGATGTTTTGCTTGGCAGTGGGTTCTCTGGAAAATGATCATGTCGTTGTGCAATAATGTTTATGATGCGTTTCCATATTGTCAAAGAGAGTGATTTGGAATGACACATTAGCTTTTTTACTCTTCTTCATAATTCTGTCATCAAGTGCATAGTTCCAATAATATCACTTCTAAAAGTATTACATGGCAGCATACAATAGAAGTATATAGCTTGGGCTTTCCTGCCCAGGCTCTGGTGAGAACTCCAGCAACCTCTCCACCACATACCATGTGGCTGGGGCAGGTGAAACTCCATGACTGCAAGCCAGGCTTTCTAGTCCAGGCTAGCTCTCCGGCAGCACCTCCATACCAACCAGGATCCCTCCCAACACCAGGGAGGCTGAGCGCTACTACAATCTATTGGTGATGAGGGAGCATGGTCCTGCCTAGGGTCATGACGGTCTAAGCAGGACAAGGAGATCCACATATTGGCCTGAAGTGGTCCATCCCTCATTCCAAGGAGAAAACACTGGGCAGCCCAGCACCTGT
>NC_022034.1:24401695-24419455 GCF_000317375.1 Microtus ochrogaster | reverse complement strand
TATATCTGAAATAGGCAAAAGAGATGAGGAATGGGCTAAGGTCGGTGGCTTCATTGTCATCAGGGTCATGGTGATGTCTGGGACTTGCCTTGATTTCTGCTGGGGCCCATGACTGGGTTCAGGTTCTGGTTATTGTCTCTGTTGATGTCCATGACTTTTGACACGACCAAAAGCAGAGAGCATAGGACTGTACAGTGTTCGCCCCACTCCTCACTGACTGCAACACTATGGAGAACTGGTCCTGTCCCTCACTGTTTGAAGCACTCAGGAGAAAGGATCCTACACCTAACCTGGATGGCACAATAGAGCAGACCCTGTTTTCAGTGGCATGGGTGAACTGGCCCTGATGGTGCGAAAATGGGAGAACAGCCACACCCCTCCTGTACTTCATGTGATGGCATGGGTGAGGGAAAGATTCCCTCTTCCTTTTGCTCTTCATCACCGGGGGCATGTGGGGGACCTGATTCAACTCCTTACCAGCTGCACTTAGAAAAATGGGCCCTTATGCCACTAGAGCAACACAGTAGCATTAACCCTGTATACAGGGGCAGGGGTGAGTCGGTTCTGAGTGCATGAGAGGGGCACAGTTGGTATCACCTCCCTTGTCTGAGCTATGCTGGGGGAAGGAAGGGAAATATGCCCTTCCCCCTCACCTCTACCTCCTCCAGCTATCAAGGGAGCAGGAATCATTTCACTGCTTTTTGTTTGTTTTTTGTTATTAAGTCTTGGGACAAAGTTTCTGTAGGACAGGTGACATCACTTATATGACTTAAAGAGGAAGGACAGAGTAGGATCTACTTTCTGCACATGGGAGAGAGCAAATGCAGTATAAGACTTGTATGAGTAGCTTCTGCAAGTCACTAGGAAAGGATATCCAAGAAACAAAGAGAGAGAGAGAGAGAGAGAGAGAGAGAGAGAGAGAGAGAGAGAGATTGAAACTCCTGTCTGCAGCACATAGGAAGGGATGCAGAGACCTACAGCTAGACAAGAGAGAAAATTCTTGGGACATACAGCTCTAAACAGGAGGTTTTCATCAAAATCCCTCCCCTCAGAGGTTAGGGAACTCATAGAAGGGGAAGCAGAAAGGCATAGGAGCCAGAGTGAACAGAGGACACCAGGAGTACAAGGCCCTCTGAATTGACTGAGCAAAGCCCATATGAGCTCACAGAGACTGAAGCAGCAAACACAGAGCCTTCCGGCATCTGCACCATGTTCTCTGCAGATAGATTATAGCTTTAATCTTAGTATGTTTATGGGATTCATGATATGTGAATGACTGGATCTCTGATTCTATGACTGTTCTTGGGAGTCTTTTCCTTCTGTTGGGTTGCCTTGTCCAGCCTCGGTTTTGTTTTGTTTTATCATTTTTTGTTGCTGTCTCTTAGAAGTCTGTTCTTTCCTAATGAGAGACTGAGAAGAAGTGGATCTGGAGGGGAAGAGAGGTAGGGAGAAAGTGGCATAAGTAGAGGGAGGGAAATTCTAGTCAGTATATATGGTATGAAAAAAGAATCTATTTTCAATAAAGTAAAACAAAAACCAACCCAAACACAAACAAACAAACAAAAAGCAAAAGAGTAGAAGCTGTGGGGAACTCAGATTGCCAGTGTCAAGAATTCCTGTTTCTCTTTAGTTAAAAATTTAATCAGCTTTATGTACTAGTGGCATCTGTATGAGGGTTGACTTTTATTATTTAAAAAAATGTTCTGTATATTTAAACTTGAGAAATATTTGGCTGAATAAACCTTCATTGGTAGTCATTTTTGAATTAACTCAACAATTAACATTAGGCAAATAGTTATTCAAATATTGACATACTGGATGTATGAATGCCAATCTAAATGTAATTTTGCATTCATTAATAATATTATGTACTTTCCCTTCAATTCCCTGATATTTCTGTAACTTTTCCTGGTATAAATACTGCACACAGTAAACTGATATTAAAACTAGCAAGATATAATATTTTTTGTTCTTATAATTTTCAAATTAATTCCCCATGTGCATTTAATATTACAAATGCTAGGTTGTTGAAATAGGTCAGCATTTAGTAAGGCAATTTTTGTGCAAGCATGACATGAGTCAGATCAGGAGAACTCAAGGTTGGAGGAGACAGCAGGATTCTGAGATTTGACCCCCCAACTTCTACAATATGCATTTGGTACAAATGCACCTTCACAAACACAACCCCTGACACATCATATATAAACATAATAGGAATCAATGGAGAATTGTAAAAGTAAATCACAAATGTCCCTTTGCTTCACAAGAAGTTTCAAAATGGATAAGAATCCTTTTAGCTAATTGTTTAAAGGGATTTTACTTTTGTTCTAAAGTGAAACATTCTATTTGATGATACTCCATAAAAATGAGACAAAATATTACTCAAATAAGACTTTTATTTTACTTCAACTATGTCTTTTCTTTTTTTTGTTTTATTAAAAGTTAAGAATAAGTTGAGTGGTAGTCATGCATGCCTTTAATCCCTGAACTTGGGAGAGAGAGGCAGGAGGATCCCTGTGAGTTCAAGGCCAGCCGAGTCTACAGAGCAAGTTCCATGACAGTTCAGACTATACAGTGAAACCATGTCTAGAAAAAAAATGGAAAAAAGTGAATAAAAGAAAGTTTAAGAGGCCGGGCAGTGGTGGCACACACCTTTAATCCTAGCACTCGGGAGGCAGAGAAAAGTTGGAAAAGGTGGATCTCTGTGAGTTCGAGGCTAGCCTGGTCTACAAGAACTAGTTCCAGGACAGGTTTCAAAGCAACACAGAGAAACTCTGTCTTGAAAAACCAAAAAAAAATAAATAAATAAAAAATAAAAAAATGTTAAGCGTTTATATAGCCGCCATCTTTCTTGGGTGAGTCGTCTCCGGCTCATGCTCGTCACTGTATCTTTACTGTTCCAGACGCAGCTACAGAAGTGAAAATTAGTTAAAAATGGGCTACAAGTTAAAAAAAATCATTCATAAGTATTCTATCTCAGTGAGTTGAACTGTTGCTAATGTTTTGACTTGCTTTCTAGTGCTTTAGCAGACATGTACATATTCCTTTCACATATAATCAGAAATAGTTCTAGCAGGTGTCATATGTGAAAGCAATGTCAAGCCTAGGCAGTACAACTTATGTCCCAATATTTTGACTTTGTCTATTTGCTTCTATCCAAGCAGAAAAGGTATCTGTGGGTCTATAGCTCATAATAGTCACCAGAATCCACATTTCCTACCTTTTGAGGACTCATGGTTGAACTGCTTTATTTGTCGTAGTTAAGCATCTGTTCTTAATAGTGGCCGTGGGTGTGAGGGGTGTTATGTCATTCTCTCTGAAACTGCAAAGCTGTGTCTTTTCTACATGGGCTATTTAACCTTGTCTGATGGCCCAATGAAGAGCAAGGGGACTTTCGAAATAGAGAACCTATGCCTCTTTCCTGTGGAAATACAAGAAAGTGAATGTTTGAATTCCCATTTGAATTTGAAGCCCAGCAAGCCAGGAGGATCAATGGTGTTGTGCCAGCAATCCTGAGATGAAGTGTGGATTTGAATCAAAATAAGAAAAGACCAGTGTCCCAGGTCAAAACAATTATTCCACAGCAGCTCCTTTTGCAACTTTGTTTGATCTCCTCAAGTTCCCAGTTCAGTAGAAAAATTTTAGTAAAGAATTCACAGATAAGAAACAGAACTACCAAAGTTCATCTTTTCCACATGCAAGGTAGCCATGAAAAATCAAGAGTCTGTCTATACGTTAGCAATAAACACCAGAAAGCAGCTTTAAAATCCCATTCAATATAGTTTTGTAGGAGAGCAATCTCACTTGTTCAATAACCAAGTTAAATATTAATCTTACCTAATATATCTCGATAGATACACCAAGACAAAAGACCAGATGTCTGGGCTTCACATGACCCAGTCTGTCAGTACACATAACTAACTATCATAAAGTCTTAAAATACAAAGTACACAAAACACACACATCCATGTTGCAAATAAAAGAGAATATAGTCCTATTCAAATAGCCGGTCTCCTTCCGTAAGGAAAGGAAGATACGCTTTTCTAGGAATTGTGTGGAGCCAAGTCTTTGTCATAGTCTCTCTAAACTATCCTGCTTCTTTATTGAACCCTGGTCCCCTTTCCTGTGCTGTGTCACTCTCGGTCTATCAGGGCAAATGTCTGAAAATGCTTACAGAATGTCCGCAGTGGCTCCACATTTGGCTTCAGCTATAAAGGCCTCATCAATTACTTTCCTGCAGCTCTCACAAGTCGTATTCTTCAGTGTACTGCACAAATATTTGCAACCCCAGTACTGAAGGGCAGCTTGCTGCTGTTGCTAAGTTCGGAAAAATGTCCATAGCAGGTCCCATTTGCCAGCTACTGCTGCTTTGCACTATAATAGTGAAGAAAGCGGGCTTGGGATTGCATGGGCTTGGCTCGAAACCCTGGCTCTGCCACTTGTGATTTGCATCACTTTAGAAACCAAAATTAATCACTCCAAGCTTTAGTTTTCTCACCTGAAAACCGACTGTTTTAGACTTGCAAATTGGTTGTTATACTAAAATGAGATGATGAATATTAAATATTTAGCCCAATGCTTAGTAGAGAGTAAAAAAAAAAACTTAGACACTATCAAACATTTTTGTTGTTTTGGCAGTTAATGGCTGCTGTTGGTACTTCCTCTTTGTTGCTTCAGCTCTAGATGGGTGTTTATATAGAGCACTCTAACTTTGGCAAAAACCGAATGGCTTCTAGCCAGGGCACTCATTAAGCCCCACACAGCATTTTGACTCTGTGAGACTCTCAGCCATAAGAAAGAACTAGCAAGTAACTCCCTGGTTTGTGGGGTGGGCCAAAAGCTTAGTCTTTAGTAAGCGTTTGTTCTCATGGCAGGAAATATTAAAGGGAATATCATCAAGCAGAACTAAACATGATTGGACCACATAGTTACGAACTTTCTACTTAACTAAATTAGCTCATCTTAGACTCAGCGTTTTTATCTCTAAAATCTATATGTGTCACTTACAGTGTTGCTGTGTGAACCAAAAGACGTAGAACATGTAAAAAGACCTACCCTACTTAGGTAGATAGTTACTATAGATTATGAAGTACTGTTAAAGTAGAATATTTTATTTTAAAACTAAATTGGCTTGTATTTGATACCAATTGCTTACAAGATTCTTTATGTGTTGAAACAATTCTCAGGACGTGAAGTCTGTTTGTCCAGTCTGAGGGTGAATGACGGGCTATCTGAGGAGCAGGAAAGCAGTCCTCAGTCACAACACACATAAGTAGTAAATCTATGATCAAACATCTGCCCACCTGCTCTTCAGTAGACTCCCTCCTCACATGCACGTGCATACGGGGCAGTTGTCTAGTTTTGGGGAATTTGTACTTGTTAAGGGAGATGAGCACTTGAAAACTTTTAGTCTCAGGATTCTTTCAGGCCCTAAACTTATTAAACATCTAACACCTAGACCTTGGTTATCAATTTGGTTGTCCAGAAAAGGAATCAGGCTCTTTGAACACATAGATGATTCTAAGATCTAGGCAAGAAATATATATGGCAAGAGCGCAACATCTTGTAATATACAAGAACAATAATGTACCACATCCATTCCCCCAAGCACTCCACTAACTGTCATGGAAATATGTAAAAGGCACAGAGAGTTTTCTTTATGGCTGAGATTGTAGGAGTTTGAGCAATAAGTAAGTAAAATAATAAAGAATTACAACCCACTATATAAAATAAATACCTATGTGTCACACTTTTTGCGAATAAACCATTAGGAAGCTAGGTTTCTAGGTGAATAAGAAAGAATTCCAAATAATCTATGTAATGTTCTACTTTCAAGGTGGAAGAGCTGTGTATAATGATGCCAGCTGTGTATAATGACATTTTCCCAGAGACGGCTGCATTCAAATTGACTTAGAAACAGGAGAGGAACCCGACAGATATGACACAGCCAGGTGACTACAGTTGACATTAAATATGATAAATCATATTGATCTGGGTACTACTAGCATGTGATAGAAATGAAAGTTTGTATCTGTGGTCTTTGTTCTCAAAATGTATAACTCCAGTATAATTATGAAAAAAAACTTGAACAAATTCTGGTCAAAGGTAATTTTACAGAATACACCAATAGCATTCTTCTGAACTGTTACAACTCAACAAAACCAGAAAGCCAAGACCTGTCACAGGACAGAATATCCTGAGGGGACACAGTAGCTATTAGGTAATCATAATTCATTAGAGGAAAAATAGCGTATCAGGTAAAAAGCTAAGAAAATGGCCTTCACAGACTCTAGGGCAGAGAGACAGAAGTAGATGCTGTCCATAATTGTGGCAGTGAAAAGGGCAACAGTAAAATGACCACACAGCCTTCAGAACAGGATGTTATAGCATCACTAGTTAATTATCTGACAGATGACTGTCTAGAATATACAATGAACTTATAAAAGTAACAGGAAAACACATTATGCAATAGATATATGAACTAATGAAATGAGCAGAGCTCAAAAGATGAAATACAAATAACCAAAAAATACATGGAGAAATGTTCAACTTAATTAGCTGTGGTAGTTTGAATAGAGATACCAACTATAAGTGCATATATTTTAGTGCTAAGTGCTAAGTAGGATTAGGAGGTGTGGCCTTGTTGAAGTAGGTGTGTCCTTGCTGGAGGAAGTTTGGTCTTGTTGTAGTAGTTGTGGCCTTGCTGGGGAAAATATGGCCTTTGGAAGTAGACATAGCCTTCATGGAGAAAGTATGGCTTTGCTGGAGTGGGTGTGGCCTTGTGGGAGTAGGTGTGGCCTTGTTGGAGTAGGTATGGTGTTGCTGGAGAAAGTGTAGCCGTTTTTGGAGGAGGTGTATCACTGAGAAGACTTTGAGGATTTTGATCAATTTTAAATTGAATTTTATACAGGATGAGAAATATGCAGGGCCCAAATTTGTCTTATTATATTCATTAGTATTTGCCTTTTATGAATTATAAACAAAAATATTAAAATAGGAAAACACACAAGAAATTTCACAAGACATTAGTGTTGTATTGACATATCATACAGACTCCAGAAAAATCCATTGTTGCTTTCACAAGGGTATTTATGTGAGAAATGACAGTGATCTTCAACGATGGAATAAAGTCTCTTTTTCTATGATATATTTCTCATTCAACAGACTGGTAAATTTATTTTTGACTATTTGGGGCTTAGGGTTTTTAAAATTAACAGAAATGTAAAATGATCCCTTCATACATAAATTCACCATTTGATGCTCTTGTTTTTTATTAATACCATTTCAAAAGTGGGTTATGTGCTGTGAGCCTGAATTTCAATAGGTTCCTGTCAGGTTGTGTTAATAAAAGGTTGAAAGATTCATTCTTTTCTCTTTTGATTCTATAAAAAGTATGCTCCAATGTTGACAACACTGAATATTATAGCTACTCACCTTTGTCTATAGTTATTATGAGAGAAAATGTCAAGAATTCCTAGTTACTACAGTTTCTAAATAGAATTAAAAACTATTTTTAAACTAAAAATCTAATACAAGCAAAGTATAAATTGAATGTGAGAGATTATGTTGGCATGGCAACAAACAGCAAAAGTTAGAAATGTCAATAGAGAGATGTAGCTTTTGGCCTACTTCTGCATCTAAATGTGTTCTTTGTTTTTAGTTTTGGTACATAGAAAATGAGTGCTTGTTCACTTTATCATGACTTACAAAATATACCAATCAATTCAAGGTTTTGCCTTTGTTTTAACTGTGTGTATATGAGCATGTGTGTGTGTGTGTGTGTGTGTGTGTGTGTGTGTGTTTTGCAGGGAGGAGCTGGTTGTTTATTCCTGGCCACCTGGCTAGCTTAGCTCCGAAATAACCACACAGAAATTGTATTAATTAAATCACTGCTTGGCCCATTAGTTCTAACTCCTTATTGGCTAACTCCTACATCTTAATTTAACCCATTTCTTTTAATCTGTGTATCGCCATGTGGCAGTGGCTTACCAGGTAAAATTCCTAGCATCTGACTCTGGCAGATCCATGGCTTCTCTCTCTTACTCCACCTTTCTTTCTCCCAGCATTCAGTTCTGTCTTCCCCACCTACCTAAGTTCTGCCCTATCAAGTAGGCAAAAGCAGTTTCTTTATTTTTTAACCAATGAAAGCAACACATGGACAGGACCTCCTACACCATGTGTTGTAGAGGGGTATGCATGTATGTGCATAGATGTATGCATGCATGTGTGTGTGTGTAAAAGTGTGTGTGTAGAGAGGTATGCATGTATGTGCATAGATGTATGCATGCAAGTGTGTGTGCATGTGTGTGTGTGTGTTTAGAGGGAGGTTGTTGTCAATGTGTGAATGTGGAGATGGGAGGGTAAAACTAGGAAGTCCATTCTCTACTGCTACCATGGGGGATTTGGAGAAATCAAACCTTCAGACTTATAGGCAAGTGAAGGCGGAGACTGCTTGTTCATTTATCGGCTGCCAAGACCTGAAATAATTACACAGAAACTATATTAATTACAACACTGTAGCTGGGCAGTGGTGGCACGTGACTTTATTCAAAGTACTCAGAAGGTAGAGGCAAGCAGATCTCTGTGAGTTGGAGGCCAGCCTGGTCTACAAGAGATAGTTCCAAGATAGGCTCCAAAGCTACAGAGAAACCCTGTCTCGAAAAACAACAACAACAACAAAATTTCAACACTGCTTGGCTAATCACTTAGGTATATTGCTATTTAGCTCTTCTATCTTAACCCATTTTTATTATTTTATATTTTACCACTAGGCTCATTTTACAAGTAAGGTTTCTAGGTGTCTGTCTCCTTCAGCAGTACATTGTATCTCTCTGATTCCTTCTTCTTTCTCCCAGCATTCAGTTTAGTTCCCCCCCCCCCAGCTTTACTCTGCCCTGTTATGGGCCCAAAGCTTCTTTATTTATTAACCAAGAAAAACAACACATATACAGAAGGACTTCCCATATTAGATGAGCAATTCTACTGCCTGAACTATTTGGATCATCTAGTCTATCATGTTTTTACTTATTTGTGTGTGTGTGTGTGTGTGTGTGTGTGTGTGTGTGTGTATTTGTATGTGTCGAATACAAACAAAGCTTATTACAGAATACTCAGGGGTCAAAGTGAGGCATTGTAGGGACAATACTCATGGAATGAGAGTAGACAGTGGCCAGAAGATGATTGTGCTGAACTATGTGTTGATGTAACCTTTATACTGTATTATAAAGTCTCTGAGCAAATAGTTTTCCAGAGGAACATGCTCCAGTCCAGGATATTGACACTGACTGACAGAACCATTTAGATTAGCTCATTTTTTTAAAAAAATGTTCATTATATTAGAAACTAATAATTATATAAAATAACAATTTCATTTGGATGATTTTGACACATGGATGTAAGGTATTTTGACAGCGTTTACCTCAATTACCCTCCCCAACCTCCTCCTATTCCTACTGACCCCAACTAATTCTCCTTATACTTTCATGGTGTGTGACCCAATAACTTTCACAAGGGCCACTTAAAGGAGCATGTGTAAGAAAGTTTTACTGGAGCCTGAATAACTTTACACTGCTATAAATAGCATCTCTGTATTCTGCAGGAACTGCTAACTGCACATAGTCTCTTAGAAAGCGATGAGACCTCCGGAGTCACTCTCCAGCCTATGGCAGGCTGGTGAGGTAGTTTACTGGTAATCACAGCTGTTGGGTTCAGAAGTACAATAGCCAGGCTATGCCCACAGTGCAATGTTTGGCTGCTAGTTGTCAGTAGTCACACTCCACGGGAAACTAATGCTAGAAAGCCTACCATAGAACAAGCTTTATTGAAATGTCACTCTCCAAAGCCTGCATGTGAAGGTTGTTTTTTTTGCATTTGCTCCACTGAAATCTACACTAAGATGTGTTTTTTCTTGGTTTTGTGTGTTTCTTTTTTACATCTTTGAGAGCTTTCTGATCCTAATTTTCACAGTCACACTAGAATCTAAGCTCTATGTTTCTTCTATGCTCAATCCCCTTATTCTTATCTTTGGCCAAATAAGTACTTGAATACACTAATATGCAATTTTACAACACTTGAGTCAGATAAAGAAATTCTTTTTTACTTATTTACTAAAACTGCTCAAGTTATCTTATATACGAACAACATCTGTCTAATGTTTTGTTTGCAAAAAGTAATATTTCAATATCATTGTTTCTGTAAAAAATTACATGGAAAACTCAACCTTAGCTAAGAGATGATAGGAAATAAATTGTAGCTCTGCTCTACAAAAATAGAGATTGTTTAGATGATTGAGAATTTATATTAAGTTTTATTTTTGGTTTTTTGAGACAAGGTTTCTCTGTGTAACAGCCTTAGCTGTTCTGTAACTAGCTCTTGTAGATTAGGTTGGTCTTGATTTCACAGAGATCCACCTACCTCTGCCTCCGGAGTGCTGGGATTAAAGATTTATGCCACCACCATCCAGCTATATTAAAAATTTTAATGAAACTTGAAAACCAAACAAATGTATAAGTTAACAGAAAAAGGAAAGCAAACATCAAAAATAAAATTTTAAAAATTCCCTGGAGTTATTAAGCCCAGTTGAGAGATACAGGTGTATGTATAGATGTCATTGGTCTTTCTTTGTTGGAAAAACATTATTATTTTTCTCCAGAATTCACAGATTTCACATTTGACTGCTATTCCTCTGGGATAAATTAATCTTTGAATTTGTGGATGCTACCACTTCCAGGGAAACCAAGGATAAATAACAAGAATCTGAGTTCAGATCATGATCAATTAATGAAATTAATTAATTAATTAATGATCAATAGACTTCATGGAGGGAAATAAAGAGCTATTGTAGCAGCTCTATTTTTATTTTTAAATGTGCAAAAATTAATTTTATTGCCCTATGAAAGGTAGAACTTTCTCCTCTGCCCTGTCTCCCCTGATTCTGGGTCCTAGTATACCTCTGTGAGTGGCATTACCTATTTGTGCTTATTGTGGATACAGTGGAATATATTGATAATAGGACAGACATCTTCAATTCTTCAGACTACCAGGCTCTTGCCCAACAAGCAGCTAAAAGTTAACTGAAGAGTTTCAGTATGCCCAAGAATGGAGAGTATGACAGATATCTATCTGCCGGACAGTGGGCAGATAGATAAGAAGGAGCTTTGTGGAGCTGAGAGAGTAGAGGAGAAGACAAGGGGCTATGAAGAGATAAAAGAAATGCATAAAGAAAGAGCTGCAACAGCGGAAGATGGCAAAGAATGACTGGCCTGGCTGCTGGAAGGGCTCTAAAGCATCACCAATGGCCACCAATGGTGGTTGACAGAGCAGCTGACATTCTCTATCCTGTGCTGGACTTCTGATCATTGAGCCTCAGCTGCTGGAAAACAGTAAGGGAACTGGGCTTTGCCTATTCATGACGTTCATCTTAAAAGATGGACAGTCCCCAACCAAATGGTAATAGGAGAGTGAGGCCAAAGTGCTCTATTCTGGAGGTTTTCTGAGCTATCAGAATTCCTTGAAAGCTGGTACCTACTCTCTCTGTTTACGGTGACTTTTCATCACTATATAATGCTTGTTTTATAAATCTAAGAAATTTCTTGGCCGAGCACACCTTTAATCTCAGCACTTGGAGGCAGAGGCGGGCAAATCTCTCTGAGTTTGAGGCCAGTCTGGTCTACAGAGTGAGTTCCAGGACAGACAGGGTTATACAAAGAAATTAATTTCTTTTCTTCCTAATGTTGGATTGCTGTTGTTTGTTTCTTGACTTTTAGAATGAAAGTTTTGTGGAAACTTTCCTTAAACTCTCTCCCATTGAGTCTTTGTTTCTTTCTTGGTACCAGGTTGATTGAGATCAGTATTGTTTTTTTCTGTTTGCTCCTTCTGTGGTTTTGTTCAATTTATTTTTTTTTCATTTCATGTATTACTATTGTTTGTAAGTGTGTGTGTGTGTGTGTGTGTGTGTGTGTGTGTGTACATTCTGGCATGCCATGCTGTATGTCAAAGGACAAATCTTGGAAACTGATTCTCCCTTTACATCATGGGAGAACAAAATCAGGTTGCCAGGTTTGTACCCGTAACACTTTTACCTGCGGAGACATGTCACCACTCTTTTCTGGTTTAACCTCCGCACTTCCACCCTTTCTCCTTCCTTCCATCTCTAAATTCTAAGAGAAGGTTCGAATTGTGTTTGTTGATGAACAGCATGGTGACTAGAATTAATAGCAATGTATGCTGGAAAATTGCTAAGTGAATGGAATTTAAATGTTCTCACCACACACATGCACATGCAAACACACACACACACACACATGCATATGCACACACACACACACTCATATATATGCACACTCACACACATTGATGAGGACATGAGGTAATGACTATGTTAATCAGCTCAATTTACTAATTTTGAATGTATAAACATCTCAACGCATTGCACTGTACCTTATAAGTATATACACTTTTTATCTGTTAAATAAAAATTTTAAAATAAAAAAAAAAACAACTCACAATAGAGGCTGTCTCTCAGGTCACAGATTTCTTAGTTTATCTTGAGATTAGGAAGCTTGGGTTTGGACATTTCTAAGGCCTCAAGACTAAAACATCTGAAGAGAAAGTCCAATGTCTTTCCATAGTATACATTTCATACTGTGAAATACAAGGTGAGCCCAAACCCACCTTGCTGAAGGTGCTATAGACCATCCTGACTTTAGTAGTCAAGACCAAGGAGGTACTGAGAGTGATTACTCACTGTCCTAGTGACAGAAATAAGGGTGCCTCATTTCAGTTCTACTAATTATCCTCTGCTGTGCAGGGTAATTGCTATTCATGTACCATACGGCCTAGGGCATATTGAGTAGCAGAAATGGATAGGTGAAGAATGGAGGGACCATCACAGGTCTGGTAACTTTCTGTTCCTTACCATCCCACATTCCTTCCCAGAGCCAGATAGCTTCTTTCTATATGCCTCACAAACAACGATATTACTATCACCCCGTAGATTTTTCTTCTACTTTAGGTTAAAAGAATAACTGTTGCCTAATTATTGCTTGTATAAGATTATTTCAAATTATTTTCCAATTTGACCACTATGATCTGAATGTAAAATCTTCACCATGCCTACCATCTGCTTATCATACATGTTACCTTCTGAAAATTTTGCCCTTTCTTAGGGCCACATCATAACTCAGATCCTTTACTAAACACACATCTCCACCCGTAATTCGGAATTGGATTTTGAACCAGGACTCTAGTGCATTTTCTTGTTCATATTCCTGTCAGCTTTAACCTACTTTCAGCCAGTGGGTGTTTCTGCATTCCTATTCTATGCTCTTAATGCCACAAAGGCAAACAACAGCCTTGTTGACATTCAAATGAACAATGGCATGAGAGCAAGAGCTTTCAAGGAACCACATAGGAATACATCTTTAAATAATTACCTAAAACAAATCCCTTCTCTCCCCTGCCCCAAAGGCTAAATTCATAGTAGATAGTCACAATTTTGTCCTTTATCTTTAGGAATTCATTCTTGATCCCACAGAACTCTCATTCCCTTCCTGCAATACTTTATATTCCCCACAAAGCCCATATTGACAGAGGAGCTACAATGTCATCATCCTCTTTACTTTTCTCATGGTAACACATCCCTGATGTTCTCAGGTGTCAAGTCCCAGGATGTCCAGCATCATATCTCATAGTACGCTTCACTAACCTCTCCCCATGTTAGTGTTTGATAATCTTTCCTAGTTCCTTATAACTAGTCTAAAAATCTTTTTGGTGTAAACGCTATGCCGCTCTCCAAAGCTTAAACATTTAACATTATAATAATATCTATCTCTTTGAAATAAGTATATAAAGTCAGGGCCAGACAAATGAAAGGAAGCAATTAGAGTTTTTGTAATTACAGTCTTTGAATGTCACATTTGGTGCTGAGCATGCTAGAGGCAAGAGCAAACAAGGGGACAATTCTAAACACTATAATCTCCAATATCTGCCAAAAGAAAACACAGCACTTCTTTAGGAGAAATAAAACTTTTCTTCACATAGTGAAACTTAATAAAAGTACTCTTTGCGTCAGCCTAACACACTTTAAAGGCTTTAAAAGTAGAAACTATTCTTAGTGCTTTTTTCTATATTCATCATTCCCTCACTTCTACTGTGCTTAATAAGACAGTGTTCTGATTATAATGTGAGATTTTGGCAAGGCTAGCAGACATGTGGCTTTTTCCCACATGTGGGATTAACATGAAAGGAAGGGAGAGCAGTTGATGGACCCGAGAGTTGCAAAAGATATTGAAAGGGTCTATAAAATATTCCATATAGACCAACGTGGCCAGGAAAAACAAATTATCTACAAAAAATATGGAAATAAAGGGAGAAATATGAAGAAGACTGAACTATTTGATGACTGCAGGGAAAGGCTTCAGGTCTGGGGTTCAGGGAACAGTAAGGCAGAGAACTCTATGGGAGCAGGTATTTGTCAAAGGGCTATAAATGCTATCGACAGGAGCAGCAGCATGTGGGTGGTCTCAGGCCAGTAGAAACCCACAAGACAGCCTGAGTGTTCCTTCTTACATGTTTTAGAGAATGAAGAGGTAAAGTAGATTGAAAAGTTTCTTCTTTGGTCCACAGTTATCCATTTCTAGGGTTACCAGCGAGTAGTCAAATAATTTTAGATGATCTATAACCATCTTTCCTAGTTAGCAATTAGAGGGGTTTGACAGGCCAAGGAAGTTAAGAATCTTGAGATACCTGTAACTTTAGGAAATCAAATTACTACAGTTAACTGGAATTCTCACGGTTCACACAAAACAGGGACTTTACAAAGTGGTGCAGCTATGGTTATCATAGAGTAGGAAAGAATTAATTTTGTGGAGTGTGGGGACTTATCTGTAGCAACTCAGGGCAGAAGCAAGTTCAACACTAACGCCTCAAATGACACCAGTCAGAATCCACTTATTCATTGTGGGTAACTTTGACAAAGGGGTTAATCTGACCTTGTTACCATGGTGCTCCACTTTGTCCATCTTCCCACACCAAGTCGAAATTCTTTTATTTGCAAAAGCTATGATCTTGGCCCAAACAACACATCCTTGTGGGGGTACTCATTGGATTTTAATGAGCATCTGGGTGGACCCTGGGAGAGATCTGTGTTCTCACAGTGCGGGGGCTGGTTTGACGCTTTCAGCTCTTGGCACCATTCACAGTAGATAGTGTTCCCAGGAGCAGGAGTGTTAGTAAACTTTCATTTGTGTGTGTGTGTGTGTGTGTGTGTGTGTGTGTGTGTGTGTGTGTGTGTGTGCCTGAAGAGAATTGGCTGCAAAAGAGAAGTTCAATTCTCTTGTTTCTGAAAGCAATTCAGGATGTTTCCAAGTGACTTTCTCTAATGTTTTTGGTAAGCTGCCCTCAAGGGCTGTTGTTTGAACATTTCAAAACACAAGCTTAAAAATATCTCCTTAATACCTGGCAATTCCAATAATCCATTTAATCTTTGCTAAAAGTAAGTATGTAAAATTCTATTGTGGCTTGTGTTTGAGCCTATAATGATACCCTGAGAAATCCTGGGAGAAGATGGAGAGTATGCAATCAGAGTCCATGTGGCCTTCACAACTCAGTTGTCTAGCAGAATCCCTTTGACTACTCCACCAGATAAAAAGAAGGTGCTGGTGTCATTACCCTACTGGATCTCTGAGGATCACTCATTAGAGGGCAACTTATACCTCGGGTCCAGTCAAATCAGCATCAAGCTGACAGAGTGCTTCTTCTGGAACTCAGTAGCTTCTTCTCACAGAAGATGGTTTCCTGCAAATTCTTGTCTCTATTTTTAGTTATTATGCAGTCCTCAAAACCTAGCTTGCTTTGTGCTTCCTCTGTAACGTTTTACCCATGCACCTTAGGCAACGATTGTTTTTCTCATCATGGTGTTAGGTCGTAGGCACCACAGAGATATTTTGATTATGTGACTTCAACTGGAAGCCTTGTGTCTTCCACTCAACTGGAAAACTTACATCTTCTACTGTAACTTCTACTTCTGTGTTTATTAGATTGTAAAATATTTTAGGACAAAATATTCATAACTTACTTTTCATTTCCATTCCTCTTATGAATTAATGAAAAATAAGACACAGAAGAGCAAATCAAGTAATGCTGAAAAAAATTCAACAGAAGGAAAAGTAAGTAGGAGATGTTGAACGCAAAGGACTTTTAGATACTCTAGGAACTGCTAGAGATATGACCTGTGGATAACCAGAGTGGAATAAGGAAAGAGAGAGGTGAGTCATTTTTAAAGGATGTTAGGTGTTAACCTAAGCAAACGGAGCAGGAGCTGTAGGATTTGCAGGATTTTCTGAAAGCCCAGAGTGGAGAGGCACTGGGCTTGGGCAAGTCAAGATAGAAACTTCACATAAGCATACCTCTTTGTAGGAGATAGTGTTGGCCTACAAGATAGATCCTGAACTCTTGTGCTCCCCACCCGCCAAAGAACTAGGCTGATGAATACCTGAACATGGGAACTGAGACTGTTAAAGTGATTAAAACAGGATTTATAAGAGTTAAGTTGTTACTTTCAAAGACAGGGCAAGATGTGCAGATTTTGTTTTAGTGTATTTACTGCTGTGTGTCAAGAACAGGGTCCAATGAGGCTCTTCCATAAAGTCCTATCCTGCACAGGGACATTTGCCTCAGTCCCGTTTTTCTCCTTGGACAGGTGATGAATACTGGCTCTCTAGGGTGCTACACATCGATCACATTTTTCATTCTTTTACCTTTGTATTTCCTTGTTCAGAAAATTTCTCATGTGAATTATTATTTTACTGTTGTTGGCACCATCTTTTTTGCTGTAAAGAAGTATCTTGATGAGGTCTGAATAAAGGCCATTATCATATCCCTTTTCTGGACTATTCTGATCTGCCAGCGTTTCTCATACTTTATAAAGAATATATCTCATGATGGGGTGCAATAAAACCATGAACATGCAGGTGTTGTGGAATAGAATATTTGTTTAACTATGTAAAGATATGTTGAATTTGTTTGCTGCATTTGTTTAATTATATAATGGTTTGTTGCTTTAGTTTATGCTTCATTTGTTTAACTATGTGAAAATGTGTTTCTCTTTCACCTTGCTTGCCTAAGTCACCTGATTAGTGTAATAAAAAGCTGAATGGCCAATAGCAAGGGAGGAGGTATACATGGAACTTCTGGGCAAGGAGAGTAAGTAGGAGGAGAAATTTAGGTCTGGGGGAAGGAAGAAAGAAAAGGAAATGACAGGGAGATGCCAGATGCCAGTCAGACAGACATGGAGGAAGCAGGAAAGTAGGACATAAGAATGAAAGGTAAAAAGCTCAACACAAAATGTAGGTAAATAGAAACAGGTTAAAGTAAGTTAAGAGATCTAGCAGGACGATCCTAAACTAAGGTCAAGCATTCATAATTAATAATAAGTCTCTCACCTGGATGTACCACAAGTACCAACTACATATGGCATTCAACATGGGGCCCAAATTTCTTTATAGAGCCTGAGAAAACTGAAAAACAATACATAGAGAGAAAAAAAACCCAAAATTAAAAACCAAAATGGATATGGCTCCTTTAAGAGGCACTGTGGCGCAGCAGAGTCCTTGAACAACTGGTACACCAAGTTGAAATAGCAAGCACAGTATAAATGCCTGTCACAGTGTGGGCACCAACTTCCTAGAGTTTTGGCAGGTAAAATACACAGCTCTCAGTTAAAAACAGTTCTCTGCCAGGCCCAAGTTCTTTTTTTTTTTT
>NC_022034.1:24377904-24397070 GCF_000317375.1 Microtus ochrogaster | reverse complement strand
TCTCTGTTAGGTTTCTGTCTGATTGACCTGTCCATTGGTGAGAGAGGAGTGTTGAAGTCTCCTACTATTAGTGTGTGCGGTTTGATGGCCCAAGTTCTTAAGATGCGACTCTCATAGATCCAAGGAAGGGTAGAGCCAACCACCAGACTTGGACAGCTGTCCTTTAGCAGATTAAGGCTTGGCTTACAAGGTAAGAGTGCCATAGGTGCACATTAAAACAGGTCCAGACTGAAAAAGCCTTCAAACAGGTTGCAGTGTTCACAGGTGCTTAAGAAAGAAAAGAAAAATGGATATGGACAGTCATAGGAAAACCAGTTTAAAAATAATTAAGTAAAGTCTTTAAAGAAAGAGTAAATTTATAAAAAAATAAGCCACAAAAAGATGGGAAATACACAGGAAGTCTGGATCCTGCATGGCGTTTTCTTGACTTTGAAGTTTTAAATGCTGAGTGAATGGCAGCTGCTGAGAGACATGGGATTGGAAAAGCAACTGCTGAATTAAACCATCCTAGATACTTCAGTGATATCTTAACTTTAAAATGGAATTTGGGAAAAAAGTATATTTGGGGGAGAGGTTATGTTTTTGTTTCCATAGGAAATGAAAGGCTGTGGAATCCTTCAAAAATTAACAGAGAGCAGATTAGATTGTGGAAGACCTCCTGAAAATCTTGGTACATAAATGATGAAATAACCTAGAAAAACGACAAGACAGGTAACCTATCTACTGATCCCTTGAAGTGGATACAGCTCTGAGACTGGATGAGACATGATATATCTTCTTAGTTACAGAGTCCTCATGACTTATTATTACATGTCATTCTTTCATGTCAAACATAACACAAAAAAATCATCTTTGACTGGTTTGTGTACAACACACAGCCCATCCTTGCATTAATGTAGATAATGTATCTTGCCTTTGAAAGTTTGTATGCTTTCACAGCCGGGGGACCAAATACCAATGAAAATGAGTGACCCAGGAGATCCAGCCTTTCAGAATTCCTTTGCTATAGTTTCCTCAGAATTCTGCATTCAGATCAACCTCAAAGCTCCAGCTGAGGTGGTCTAGTCTCACAGACTATTCTAGCCAGGACTTCAGATAAGTCTTTACTTTCCCATTACACAGAGACTGGACAATAAGATTATAGCTAGTTTGTTTAGGACATGATCATCATCTCAATTCTCTCAGGGTACCCTGGGGATACCCAAGATAATAGGAAGCTGTTTAGTGAACATATCATATTCCCAAGAGTTAGGATGGTTTTTGGTTACTTAGTGAGTTGTAAATGTTTTCATAGTTTGGAGGGTATAGGAACAAAAAGGCAACTATTATACTTAAATATTTTACATTCTTGTATATTTTGGTATGACGATACAAATTTAAAGTTATTTTTGTTATATTGTATATATGTTTCTACTCATGTTTGAAATATTTTGCTTATGCAGCTCATTTAAAAATAAAAAATTTAGGCTAGTAGTTAGTTATATATAATAATCAACCTTATAGTGTTGTAATAGGAGTGGCTGGGCTGCGTCCCCAGCACCCCGCTGCCCGCAAGGCTAGCTTTATCCGAAATAATTACACGGACACTGTATTCATTTAATCACTGCTTGGCCATTTCTATCTAGCCTTCTTCTAGGCTAACTCTCACACCTGGACTAGCCCATCTCTAATAATCTGCTGTATCCCACAAGGTGGCTTACCAGGGAGATTCTAGCCTACGTCCATCCTGGGTCGGAGCTTCATCGCGTGTGCCTCAGAGAGCAGAGCTCTCGCCTCTGCCCCCGAGAGGAGAGCTGTCGAGTCTCTGAGCTCACTTCCTCTTCCTCCCAGAGTTCTGTTCTGTTTACTCCTCCCACCTATCTTCTAACCAATGAGGGCCAAGCAGTTTCTTTTTATTTAACCAATGACCTTCCTCCATCATTATAGTTAAATTAGTTATGTTTTTAAGGTTAAATAGATATGTATTAGCTAGATAGGTGATCTTCAAAGGCTTCAAAGACCTACAGAATATAGGATTTAAGATATTAAGATAACTTAAGGCTTTTCATGACATTGAAATACATCTGCTCCTGGGCATCACCAATGTATTTTATAAAAGGATGATGGACATTGAATAACCTCCATATGAAGTTTGCTTTAATTATGGCAAAATTAGCCATTTGTACAAAAAAAACTGTCCTTGCCTTGCCTGCTGACAGTATATTATTTAAAACAGACACATATGGCACAAAGTTAAGTGACTGTCTAATTTTGTCAAGACACACAGGACAGTCCTTCAAAAATTTTTGCGTCATAGAAAAATCTGCTAGATATTCTAGGTCTTTAGGCAGAAGATGGATTTCCCAGTGTTACAGAGGGATCTTGGATGACTGTCCAGGCAGAAAGATATCTATCATTTTTATAGTTTCGGAAGTGACTTGCACTGTACTTACTGTTTACTCAGGTAACATTACATCCTTCTTGGGACTTTATTGTTATTGCCAGTTCATAGTTCCCTGTTGAGTCAACATCTTTTTCAATACTTCTTTGAATATAGTTTTATCTGTTGTAGTGAACTGGCCTTTATATATTACCTCTCTCGTGCCCAATTCTCTCAGTAATGCCTGAATTTACTCTCTTGTCTTCTAGGTCCTCATATGAGTTGTTTTTTTTCAAAGGTTTTAAAGTTTATTTTATTTTATTTACATTTATGCCTGCTACTTGTCAATTAATTCTTCAATTGGGTTTTTGTGACTTGTGTATACTTTTCAGTTTCAACTTTATACTCATTGGTTATTCAAACATTACTTTAATTCCCCTTCCTTTCTTCTCCAAGGAAATATATTTGGGCTATATTTAAATTATGAGTCATACATTTTGTTTCCTAGATAGTTTCTATAGATCTTGTTTAGTTCTTTTTCACGGATATAAAACAACTAGTAATCAGTTTTTAATAATCAGTGTGTGCTAGTGCTTATTTACTGATTATTTTTAGTTTGAATATAAGATCTTATTTTGTAGCCCACATTGTCTTTGAACTCACAATTCTTCTACCTCATTCTCTCAAGTCTTGGAACTGCTGCACTCTTTCCATTAAACATGGAAAGCTAATGTTTCCTTGTGTTTAAACATTTTTCCCATTGATCAAATTATTTCATTTGCAATTATTGTTCATTAAGCTTCATTTTCCACTTAGTGCACAATTTCTTGGATGGTGAGAGAAGTCATGATATTTACAATATTATATAAATTATATTTAATATAAATGTAATCAGGTATAAATAATGATTAGCAGGTCTTTATGTGCTGTAGAAATTTGTAGATTAAGGAGAATTTGGTTTAGATGAGTTTGTGGGCAGTTAAATTCTATATTGTGGAACCTGCCTATTTAGAATGAAGAGAATTTAGTCTGGCATATGAATCAGGGTTCTCTAGCAAAACAGGACTGATGGAATGAATCTCATTATATAGAAATGATATTTATTAAAGTGGCTTACAGGTTGTGATCCAACTAGTGAAACAACAGAAAGTTTAAGAGTCCAATAATTGTTGAGTCCATAAGGCTGTGTGTCTCAGCTAGTCTTTGGTATTTATTGGAATCCAGCAGTCATTGGAATCAGATACCAGTAAGGGAATGAATTTTCCAGAGAATGGGGGTAAGTAAAAGAAAACCCAGAGAAAACCAAGCTTCTTTTTTGTCTTAAAGGACATTTCTTCCTTTCTCTTACCTTTTGATTCCTTGAATGCTTCAAGGTGGTTTATAATGCAACTAGAGTCTGGGGTTTAGGAGATGCCTCAGAGTTTGAGAAGACCTGTGGCTCTTCCAGAGGTCCCAGGTTCAGCTCCAGTACCTACTTCAGGTGGCTTATAACCTTATGTAACTCCAGATCCAGGTAATCTGAAGGTGCCTGCAAACACATTTTCATAACTGCATGTAATCATCCACAACTATACACAATGAAAAAGTATAAGAATTAAAATATCAAAATATATATTATAATATATATTCTATACATTATAGAATATGTATTCTGTAATATTCTGTCATATAATCAATAATGTGATTGTTAATTGAGGTATTAATTTGACCAGTAATAAATAGATAGAGATCTAGTAAAGAATAATTTCAAGGGGTTTCTTCAAAAGAAGGGTTTGTGAGTATTTTGGTTTGGAGGATCTTTCCTCTTTGCTGAAAGGGATAATCCAGTCTTTTGGTGCTCTGGAAAAATAAAGCAAAGGAAAAATGAATTCATTCATTCAGTTGGTGCTAGAATATCCATGTCAAGATTTTGGTATCAGAACTCCATGGTTTCATAGCTTTGGTCCAATTAACTTAATTCTGAGAACTTTAAGCTTGGAACATGTACTGATAACAATTTTGTCAACCTGACATACACAATCTGAGGCAATCTCAGAATAGGGAATATTAATTAAGAAAATGCCTCCAATAGACTGGTCTGTATAGAAATCTCTGGGTCATTTTCTTATTTAGTGATTGATATAGGAGGGTCTAGCCAAGGGAGAGTCCAGTCCATTGTTTTTGCTATTTCTGGGCGGGTGTTTTGGGTTGTATCAGTAAAAAAATTGAGCAAACCATGAGCAGCAAGTCATGAGATGCAAGCCAGTAAGCAATGCTTCCCTCGAAGTCCTTATTTCAGTTCCTGTCTCCAGGTTCCTAACTTGAATTCCTACCCTGACTTCCCTTCATGATGGACTGTGATTGGAACAGGTAAGCCAGATAAACTCTTTCCTCCCCAAGCTGCTCTCGGTCAGGCTGTTTATCACAGCAATTGAAATTCTGACTAATACACAAATCTAGTCCGCAAGATGCCTATTTCTCCTAATTGTAGATAACAATCTGAGGTAATTTGCCTAATATCTATTATCTAGCAATCTGTCTACATCCTATATCTATCCTCTGCCTATCTATCTATCTATCTATCTATCTATCTATCTATCTATCTATCTATCCTTCAACTATCATAAATATGTACGATATATGTTACACACACACACACACACACACACACACACATAAAATCTATTATCTATTTCCTCTTGACTTTGGTTTCTGGATGACCCTGACAAATGCACTAAGTTGACTATATTTGAAGATTCACATATGGCTTAATTGAAAACTAAAACTCGATTTTCTGTCCCACTATTACACAAGACATTTTATCTTCCAATATTATATAATATGTAGTATTTAAAATCCATGTAATTTTCTAGCACTGTTTTAATTAGGTTTTTATTGCTATGAAGAGATCCTATAACCATGACAACTCTTATGGATGAAAATATTTAAGGGGACTCACAGTTTCAGAAGATCAGTCCATAATAATCATGGCAGGGAGAATGGCGGTGTGCAGATATAAGAGATAAAAAACTGTGTACTGTGAAGAACATAGGGTAGAAATTATACCTTAAGAGAAAAATGGGCATTTAACAATCAGAATTTGGCAAAAATTCTACCAAACAAGATAGTAAGCATGAAAAGATGTTTTGCCACATCTATAGTTTAGTTTATAAAACCAGGAAATAAAAATGAGACCCTACACAATTTACTCATTTTTCCAATTATATTTTTCAAGTGGGAAAGATACGTTAGGGAAGCAAGCAGAAGAGAGTTGTGTGTTGAGTTAGAGGAAGAAGGAAGTACTCAGGTGTGCACCTTAACTGTGCCAGGTGGTGCTGTGAAAGAATCACATAAGAATGTGGTGAGCAGAGCGAGATCTATGAGATATAAATGCCCTAATTTTATTGGGACACCATCCCAGAGGCTGATTCAATTTCCTCAGCTAGTTTTAATGATTCGACAGAATTCTGAGAGCAAATGCTCTCATATTGACTTACTTCTGATGTATTTCATTTCTGTTACAGAACATTGAAAATGACAATAAAGGGCCATATAAATTTCCACTTCCCAGAGCAGATGAAAATTATGTCTACTGCGTCTGACAGTCTGCTAAGTGTTCAATAGTGTTTGTCTACAGAAGTATACACCTTAATTTAGGATGTTTTATTGCTAAATGGTACTAACAGTTATCTACAAGTCAGTGAATCATGACCTTTGCTGTCTTTGTTGACTTGGTATTTATGGCTTCTGGCTAACCAATGTGGTAATTGCTAAAGTCATAGATGGTTGTGGCTAAATTAAGAGACCATGGATTTGAAAATATCAAGGAGCAATATATGGAAGGCTTTGGAAGGAAAAAAGAAAGAAAAAGGAAGGGAAAATAATGTCATTATAATCTCAAAAATTTTAAATATTGTTTTTTCAAAACTTTGTTTTTATTTTTATTTATTTTACTAAACTATCATTACATCTAAGGGATGTGTGCTACTATTGGTACCAATAGGGTTATTGTATATGACATGCTGGGCTTTGATTTGGTTCATAGACCTCATAATTGGGTAGAACTATTGGTTGCCTCTCTGTTTTGGAAGCTTACATACTGCCTTCTAGTACAATGAAAGCAAATCCTCAGAGAAGGGGGAAGCCACAAGAACCCAGGTTAGGAGCCACAGGACCCTGGTTCTGAAGTGTATGTTGCCTTCATCAATATTGGTTTACCTTCCACATTTAGGGGCTAACAAAGGACACCAGCAATAGGTTGCATGATCTGAAAGTCTCTTAAATAGCCATGACCAACAATACAAAAGAGAGCTGCTCAGTCTGGTATTAGAGTTTTGTACATTCACATGAAAAAAATTAACAACAAAAATCCACACACATCCTTACAAAAATTCATAGAAAAATCAATTTAAAATGGATAAATAATTCTAAATGTAAACACAAAACATTTATACTCTTAAAAAATAGCATGAGAAAATCATCTTAGTAATGTTTACCCTGACAAAAGCAAGTTAAGGGAAAGAGGGTTTGTTTGGCTAATAATTCAAGGTGCTGTGTGTAGTAATAAGGGCGGCAGGGCTGCATCCCCGGCACCAGACTGCCCGCATAGCTAGCTTTACCTGAAATAATTACATGGAAACTGTATTCTTTTAAACACTGCCTGGCCCATTAGCTCTGGCCTCTTATTGGCTAGCTATTACATATTGATCTAACCTAATTTTAATAATCTGTGTAGCTCACGAGGTTGCTTACCAGAGAAGATCTTAACCTGTGTCTGTCTGGAGTGGGAGAATCATGGCGACTCACTGATTTGGCTTCTTTCTCCCGGTATTCTGTTCTGTTTACTCCGCCTACCTAATTTTCTGTCCATTAAAGGGCCAAGGCAGTCTCTTTATTTAACCAATGAAATTAACACAAAACAGAAGACTCTCCCCCATCATTTTCCCTTTTTCTGTTTAAACAAAAAAGAAAGGCTTTTACCATAACATAGTAAGATTACATATAATAAAACAGTTATCAAGTAAGAATTATAGTTACAATATTTATATCTACTTTATCTTTGATCATAACTAAGGGAAACTATAACTATAATTAACCATTTTTTAACTCCATCAAAGACTCGAAAAGGATATAATATTACCTAAGCAAATAAGAAGTCCAAAACTCTAGAAATGACAGAGACATCTCACTGCCTGGACAGTCACCCAAAGTTCTCTTGTACCGTTGGGGCATCCTATAGGAAGCCTATAGGCCCCTAGTATCCAGCAGACTCTTCCATGAAGCAGGAAATTTTAAAGGCAGTTTAGTAATTATCTGCTGTGTCCTGTAGAACGTCTTGTAGACTCTTTCGTGAGTCAGGAACCCCAAAAGACCATCTCACCTTTAGGCAAGTTCAGCAGTCCTCTCTCTGAGGGTTCTCTGTGTCCAGTTTATGCAACAGTCCAGGCAAGTGCAGTTTCTTGCCCAAATGGCTATCAAACTCCGTAAGGAGCCTCTTCAATGTCCATCTTCCTCTTGAAGTAGTTGGTACTGCCAGGAGCAGACGTGTCTCATTGTCATGAAAATCCCTAAGTTATTAAAACATTTTAAATGCCATGTTTTGCAGTCTTTGAAAGATATGAAGAATGCCTATCTAACTGAAATATATCTCTATATATCTAGAAAATCTAACTAACATGACTACAAATTTGACTATTATAGATGAGTATCCATTAACAACCTATATACATTACATTTTTAAATGAACTACACAATCACAATACCTTAATCAAGAGCAGAAAATACATATACATATAACAAAATTGACCTTAAAATCCATACAAATGCAAATTATTCATACCTATATCATATTTCCCTTTAAATGTAAAAGAACATTTATAAGCAATATTTGGGAACATGGGACAGAAGACTCTCCCCCATCAGCCGTGAATCATGGACTGGAGTCCTGGCAACTGGATCTGCTTACACTGAACCTGCAGCCAGGTGACAGAGAACCACTGTTAATGGTCCTCAACTACCTTCCTCCTTTGGACAAAGTCCAGGATCCAAACCTTGGCAAAGGCAGTGTCTACCTTTAGGGTGGGTATTCCTGCTTCAAATCAAATGAACCTGACAAATATAAACACTTAGAGGCTTGTCCATAGACTTGTCTCCTGAGTGATTCTTGATCCTGTCAGGTCAATAACACGTATTAACAACCACAAAAATCTATCAGCCGTTTCCTACAACACAAAAGAAAAATCCATGTGAGAAATGAAATTTTATGTACTGTGAAACAGATCAAGAAAATTAAAATATAACCCTTGAAATTGGAGAACAATTTCAAAAGATAGCTAATAAATGATATCCAGTGCATACAAAGACTCTCAGAACTCAACAGCAGAAACATGATTAAATTCTGCATACAGCAACGCTCTATGGGCTGATACACTTTGGCAAAGAATTTCCTATCTAATGCACCCAACCATCAAGTAAGGCTACAAAATTGAACACAGTGCAGGAGAGGCCATTCATGAGCAAACATACAAACGCACCTGAAAGGTATTATTTCATCCTTACCATTTGACGGGTGATAATGACACATTCAGAAAAACATATTTTTCTAAACAGTCAATGAAACATTGTTTGAGCTGTGATAGCTGAAACCCTAAGTAAATTGTTCTAATTTAGCTGCTTATGTCAAGCTGGAAATTATATAGAAAAGCAGCCTTGACTTAGACTTAAAATGATTATAAAAATAGTAAGTTTGGCAGTTACAAATGTTCACATTTTTTGATAATACTATTCAATTCGGGATAATAGTTGTGAAACAGACTTTAACTCTTGTTGAAAACATGATATTAGTCCCAATTAATGTGAAATTCAGGGGACATAGACTCAGTTATTAGCCTAAACATCTGAACTTGTCAATATCCTAATATGCAAATATATAAATCACCCCTTTGGTTGCCATTTAAAAACAATATACTTTAGAAGTCTCTAAACCCTTAACTTGATTTTCACAATTGGTTTTATGGAGGAGAAGCTGCTGTTGAGGATCTTTATCAGTTGTGGGATGTGCTTCAGTGACAGTTCAGAGTACCTGTCTTCGTACACCAGTATTAATTATGAGTTTCATCTTGCTGGTCACCCAGGTTAAAAATTAATTGCATTTGCTGTCATAGTTTTCTACTTTAGAGATCGTATTTTTCTTGTGATTATGAGATATTTATTTCTCAGAATGTTATTTCTGCCTTCATTCCACATTAATTTCCTCTGTGTAATTTTTCATTCCCTTTGTTTAAGTCGGGGCATGTTGGAGCTGAGGCTGTGAGGAATTTGTCATTTCCTCCTCATGCTTTTATTTTCTCTGCTGAACCAGAGCTGCCTAGTTCTCTAAATGACGATCTGTATCCCATTCCTTTCCCAACAAACTAGCTTCCCAGGCTGCTGCACCTTTGCTACAAAATGGGTAATTACAAAAAGGACATGATTTGACTTACTCACATTCTGGAGGCTAGAATTCAGAAACAGAGGCATCTGAGGAGCTGTTTTACTCCAGAGTGTTTTGAGAACATGCAACTTCTTTGCCTCTCTGACCTCTGATGATGGACTGCAAGCCCATGTATTCCTTGGGTTGGAGATTCCTGACTCCAGTGGTTGTTCCTCACGTGGCATCTTCCTACTTGTAATGGCCATCTTTTTAGCTCTTCTGTTTATGAGGATATTAGTTATGTCTGTTCAGACCTGACTCTTCTATCCTTTATCACTTAATCATTTACATCTACCAGATAATTTCCTGTTCTCAGTTGGGTTCTGGAAATAACACTATTTTTAGAAGGGGGTAGTAACCTTAACACAGAAACAAATAAAGATTAATTTCTCTTCCTTTCAAAGCACTTTGCTTTTCTATATATCTACATATCTATATATGTATATATCTACGTATCTATAAACGTATTATCTATGAATCTATCTGTATCTATCTATCTATCCATCTATCATCCACCCATCCATTCATCCATCTATCTGTCTATCATTCATCCACTTATACCTATCTATATTCATTTGTGTGTGTGTGTGTGTGTGTGTGTGTTTGTAGACATATGCATGTGCCTCTGGATGTGCATGTGTGTGTGCATGTGTTTGTGTATGTGTGTGTAAAGCTCAAGATAATTTCAGGATAACTGCATGTGTCATCTATTATTTTCTATGTTTTGCGACAAGTTCTCTCACTGAACTTGGAGCCCATTGATTCAGCTAGTCGGGCCAGGCAATGAGCTTAATGAATGTACCTGCTTCCTCTCCTTGTCCCCACTGCCAAGGCTTGGGCTCAGATGTGTGCTTCCATGCCCTTCTTTTTCTTGGATGTGAAGAATCTGAATTCAGATGAACTGTCTTGTTTAGCAGGCATTTTACCAACATCTCCCAAGACCCCAGTTATTCTTTTCATTAGGCAGTTTCATGCCTGCTATACTGATATCTGTTTTTATTCTTTAACCTTTTGTCTTATGGAAAGCTGGAATTTCAATCTAGATGGATAGATGAAAGAGGAGAATCAAATGGCTAGAAAGGAACAGAAGGCAGCACAGTGCACTTTAATGAAATTAAATTTTTTTGTTGCTATTGTTGTTGTTGTTGTTTTTGGTTTTTCGAGACAGGGTTTCTCTGTGGCTTTGAGCCTGTCCTGGAACTAGCTCTTGTGGACCAGGCTGGCCTCAAACTCACAGAGATCCGCCTGCCTTTGCCTTCTGAGTGCTGGGATTAAAGGCATGCATCACCACTGCCTGGCTGAAATTTTTTTAAATGTTTTATATGACAGTAATAATTAAAGAATAAAGGTCATAATTTTGAGCAATAGCAGCAGGCAGCTGGACATAGGTGGGGTTGGCAGGACATAAAAAGGGGAAAGTAATATAAATGCAGTATTCATAAATGAAAGTCTTAAAACCTTAAATTAAATTTTAAAAATAAATTGGAGGTCATTTTCTTGTGTTTATGCTCTAATTCTGGCCTGTGAAGACTCTCTGCATTGGGTCAGGTTGAGATAAAGAGAATAAATAGTATATAAAGGTGCATGGCAATACACATTCTATAATACGCACTATACCATGTGGGATTTTAAAATGCATGTTGGCACACTTCCCATTGATTAGAGAAAATATCTCTAGTCTTCAAAGGGTTTACAATCATCCTTATTTCTTATGTAACATTGTCATACTTTAATATTTCCCTTTTTTTTCAGGTTTCAGTAGTTACTTTTGACTTCAATTGTCAGATAAAATAATTAGGTTCTTTCTTGTTGTTTTTTGACCCCTTTCATATTTTCATTTAAAGCTTACCAATGATTTTTGTGAACTCCTAGTCTTGGATTTCCTACTACTAAATGACACAGACTTATCCCAAGCATGGGAGTAAGTGAGACATAATAAAAGCAGAAGCAACAGGCAAGTTTATAGGAGTTTGTACAAATACACTATTAGTCTTTTGTGTTTTTTAAATTTGAGAACGTCTTCATTTTTAGTGTGTTTGCCCAGTGTATCAAAAATAGTATGATATTTACATTAACACAAACACTGTTAGGTTAGAGAACTCAGCAACAGACCTGTGTATTTATGGTCAGATGATTTTCAACCAAGAACAGACAATAAAGAAATGGCAGTCTAGAATAGAGAAACAATAAATGGCGTTGCAAACACAAGATGTCTATGTGTAGAAGAATGAAACAGGACTTTTAAATTCTCATACTATGAACATAAATCAACTAAGAAATATGGTTTCTAGGCTAATATGTGCCTTAAACACTATTACTACCAGAAGAAAAGGCATTGTTCTGGCAATAGTGTTGTTATATGACTGAAAAAGCACAGACAATAAAATAAACAACAGGGGACTGGGATTACATCTACACATTTCTTTACAGAAGTCAGGACCACGAGGGGTGCACCCACCCACGGAGACAGTGGGGCTGATCTATTGGGAGCTCACCAAGGCCAGCTGGACTGTGACTGAAAAAGCATGGGATAAAACCAGACTCTCTGAACATGGCGAACAATGAGGGCTGATGAGAAGCCAAGGACAATGGCACGGGGTCTTGATCCTACTTCATGTTCTGGCTTTGTGGGAGCCTAGCCAGTTTGGATGTTCACCTTCCTAGACATGGACGGAGGGGGGAGGACGTTGGACTTTCCACAGGGCAGGGAACCCTGACTGCTCTATGGACCGGAGAGGGAGAGGGAGAGGAGCTTGGGGGAGGGCGAGAAGGGTGGGAGGAGGGGGAGGGAAATGGGAGTCTGGGAGGAGGCTGAAACTTTTTTTTCCTTTTCTCAATAAAAAAAAAAATAAAAAAAAAAAAAAGAAATGAAACGGCAGTGTGCGGCACTGGTCCACAGAGTGGATAGAGGCAGCTCCACTATTCATCCGAATCTGTCTGCTGTTATGTAGTCACAATGTACTTAACTTTCCCAATGCTTTGGTTTTACCTTTAAAATAACTTGTTGTTAGATTTCTAGTGTTATAGATAGCACCAAATCATAATTCAGTAGAAGTTAAATTAGTTAAGAATTGACTGTCATGGTAGATAAGTCATTGTCTACCTTAAAAGATTAAAGACAAGAAGTAGTTGATCAAAGAGAATGAGATGACATGCAATGAGAACCTTTAAAAGCTGTCATCTATCTCTTCTGTGCTTTAAGATGAGCCCCACCTAAATGTCACAGCTTCTAAAGATAAAGTTTCTCATCTGACATTTTGTGGTTTTAGTCACTGTTTTAACTTTATGTTTACCTGAATGTAATTACAACCATTGGACTGCAGCAAACCACATTTTTAATCTTATTATTAATTAGACTGAAGCAGACAAGCACAGAGGCTAGTTTAGGTTCCTGGTATTCGTTATCTATACCCCTCTTGTAACAATGCATTTACCAATCTAGGGCCCTTGTCTGCGCATACTCTTTGCATAGAACTCTCTTCTAAAAATGTACTTGGCAACCTGAGGCCTTTACTTGTGCGTACAATGCACTCATAATCTCTTTCCCCAATAACACACCTAACAATGAGTTAACAACCTAGGACCTTCATTTTCACTGAGTTACATTCATATCGCACTCCAAGAAATGGAATAAGTTTTCTACCCCCAGTGACCAACAAAAATAGTCTTCTCAAACGTATTCAAAATGCTAGCAACTGGCTGATCTGGTGTAACCTGGCTTTGAGTGCATGCTCAATAAAGCAAACTGTCCTTTAATTGGAATTTTTAGGACGAACCCCCTATCTACAAACTTATGCCTATGCATTATTGGGCATGTCTATGATAAAAAATCAGATGAACTATGAGGAAGGGCATGCACCATAGAGAAATAGTTTTATAACCTAAAATCTGTCAGCTGAGATGGAGAACAACTTAAATTATGCTCCTAGTAACCAAGTTCCTTCTCTTGAACCCTATAAAGGGAAGCCCCACCAGTAATGAGGGCTTGATCATTATATACTAGCCCCTCATTCCTGTGCATCTCTTTTAGTCGTGACAGTGCATATTCCTTTCTACTCTGTACTACTGCTCTGCTTTGAATATTTCCAATATGTGTGCACCTTTATTTCATTCTTGAGTAAGATGCCTAGGACCTGAAAACACCGGACCCAGACCCTGAACGGCAGCAAGAAGACATAGAATTTGCTTTAATTACAGAAGAAGGTAAGCACTTGTAATGACCGGATCAACTTTAAAGGGAAATACTTTGCATAACTTCAATAATTTCAACCTGGAACAAGTCCAAGAAGCCATAATGATAGAATTCCTGTATTTTTGCAAGTGTGCGTGGCTCAAATAATTCACGGCATATTTTCTGTTCCATATTCACCCCTGCTTACATGTAAGCACATCAAATTTCATGAAAACGTAAGTCTTTATCTATAATTCTCACTGCTTTCTTATAACACCCGGTAGGTTAAACCAAGCATGATATGATAGATTAGAAACAAATAGGAGGAAGAACTTCCCTAAGGAAGAGCTCCACCATGAGACTGGGCTCACTGTGTGTTTTAACAACGTCATGATTCATTAACTCTGGCCTTTAACAATCAAATAAACAAAACCTTGCTCTAAGAGGCATCCATTAGCACGCCGACGTGTATAAATCACCAGCCACGTGACTTAGGGCGCAACCATTTGCCAAACAGCTGCTTTCTCAGCTCAAATAATGAAGAGGGGGAAAAAAAAACAGCTGAAGCCAATTAGCGGATAAACATTCATCCCCAAATATCTGAGACAGCCGAGTGGTTTATTTTGGAGGCCAGATATGTTGTTACTCAGATCCAAGGAAGAAAGCTCCTTTTCACAAAAAATTGAGGGGTTTATGTTAACCCTTGTTTGTATTGGGCTCGCCTCCAAAGCACAGGCAGAGAAGCAAGCAAACAAACAAACACGTAAACAGATAATTACGATCTTGGATCCTTGAAGGCAGTGCAGTGAATTGTTTACTTACAATTGTTTATGCCTTTGCTTGTGAGATATTCCAAGCATTCCCAGTACTAGGAAATTCTGTTTTAAGACGACAGCTGAGTGGACTGGAGCAGACAGGAGAAAAGATTGAACAGACTTCACGGGCTTAGATGCTGAAAGGAAGGCTATTCCCACCGGAAGAACAGCTTCAATCACGTGACAGTTCAGGTCCACGCGGTGGTTCAAGTAAGAAATACCCAGCCTACGCCCAAGTTTTGAACTCCTGGCCCCCGGCAGGTGGCGGTATTTGGTGAGGTTATGGGAGGTGCAACCTTTCATAGTGCCCGCGGACCTGGAGACCTTGTAGTGTCACTCCAATTTGCTCTCTGTATTTGGTGACCTCTCATTGTCCTGCGCCTGCTGACACACCTTCAGCGTGCTGCTGGCCTCTCTGCCCGGCAACCTTCGTGCCAGCCCTCTGTAAACTCGAACAAATCCTTTTCCTTGAAGTCGCTTTTGATCAAGGTGTTTCATGGCAGCAGCAGAAAAGGGACTACATTTGGGCTCTACACTCTCGGGAGCGAAAACTGAGCTTTCATGAAAACCGCTCTGTTAGAGTAGTCTAGGTTCTGCTGCGTGCCACAAAATATGAATAATCTGGAACCTTTTTTCCTTGACAAACCTGATAATGACATTGATCAATAAGGGTCACTGGTAAAGAAACACCATGTTTCTCCTGGAAAGAATACCAGGTACCAGGACACCATCTTTTTTGCAGACTGCGTTAATGCACACAGCAAAGGAAGTAGAATGGGAACTGAGACTTAGTTATGGACTAGCTAAAAAGCCTGCAGTAAATTTTAATCCCTCTCAGTTTGACTCTTGTAATGTGGTTCATTATGTCTTTCTCACAGACTCACAAGTTTGTGTTGTTAAATTTAAGTGAGCTATCTGTTTTTGGTGAAGCTGGAATATTATTTATAATGTAAAATGTACCCAAATTCCAATTCATGCCTAGCAAAAACTGTGAAAACATTATTTTAAAATGGTTGATGTTGGGGGCTGGAGAGATGGCTCAGCGGTTAAGAGCACTGACTGCTCTTCCAGAGGTCCTGAGTTCAATTCCCAGCAACCACATGGTGGCTCATAACCTCTCTGTAATGAGATCTGGTGCCCCCTTCTGGCCTGCAGGCAGGGTACTGTATACATAAATAAATAAATCTTAAAAAAAAAAGGTTGATGTTGCCTGTTGTAAAAGAAACATGCAAAGTCCATGCAGGTTGTTTTCATTGCTCGCAGAATTCCCTGGATGAGAGTGAATCTTAGAACTTAGAAAGTAGCAGGTTAACCACTTAAGACTGCCAATAGTGCAGTTCCCTCAGAGAAAAGCAGTTTTGCACTTTGGGAGGAAATGATCCCTCTGGAGGAATCGCATCCCTGCTGAGTTAAGGCCGGTATCTAATTGCAGGTTAGGGGAAGAGTTCAGAGTGATGGATTAAACAAAAACACAGTTGTTTCAAAGAAATTGACTCTGTACTTAGAGTAGTTTGTCCTGGAAGCCTTGACACAGCTGAGCTGTTCTGTAGAGGAATAGGAGATCTGGAGCAGGAGTAAACAACATTCACAACAGCTAGAGAGGACTCAGAAGGGAATGGAAGAGCCTCATCCTTCTCCTTCTTAGGCGCTGTCTTAGGGTTTTCGTTGCCATAAGGAGACACCGCGAACGCGGCAAGTCTCATAGAGAAAACATTTAATTAGGGTAGCTCGCTTACGGTTTCAGAGGTTCCAGTCCATTATCATCTTGGTGGGGAGCATGGTAGCGTACAGGCAGACATGGTTCTGGAGGTGAGAGTATTGCATCTTGCAGGCAACAGAAGTCGACTAACTGTGACACTGAGTGAAGCCTACCCCTACTATGAGACACTTCCTCCAACAGGGCCACACCCACTCCAACAAAGCCACACCTCCTAATAGTGCCACTGCCTCTGAGAGTATGGGGCTAACTGCATATAAATTTACCACTGCAGGATATGTGGAAAAGACCCACATGCACAATCCTGTTTGGAGGAAGGCTGGGCCTGTTTGTCATGATAATAGAAAAGGATTCATGAATTATGAAGCAATTAGTGTTCTCTCATTTTTTGGTTCCCTTTTAGTTTTATGTTTTGGCATGCAGAAAAGTGCATTCTTTTATTTGTTATTGCTTTCACACTTTAGTTACATCAAAAATACTAATCAGCACACTAAGGTTTAGAAAACTTAAATTTTCCAAATAATGAAAATTCATTTTTCCTCATAGTGCAATGAGACCTAAATAGCACAGAAATGCTATAAGATAACCCTCTGTATGCTGTGAATACACATTGTTCTCATTGGTTGATAATAAAATTTGGTTTAAAGCAAGGCAGAATACAGCTGGGCTGGAAATCCAAGGTGAGACTCAGGGAGAAAGAATGGTGGAGTCAAGAGAGACGAGAATCAGTCACACAAGGAACAGGATGCCAGCAGAAGGGTAAAGCCATAGCCACGTGGCAATACATACATTTTCAGAAATGGGTTAATTGAAAAGTAGGAGCTAGTTAGCAATAAACCTAAGGTATAGGCCAAACAGTTTGTAATTAATATAAGCCTCTGAGTGATTATTTAAAAATGGCTGTGGGACAGGGAAGGACAGGAAAACCTCCAATTACACAGAAAAAGAAAAATTCTCATTTTAAGTCAGTATTCATTCACACATGTAAATAAGCATATTTGAAAAGATAAACATAATATCAACCCCTGTAACAAAAGCCACGATAACAATCATAATTCCAGTATTTGATATAATTTACTGTTTCTTATTTGTATAAATAATTTTCTGGTAGCAAGAAAAAATTCAAAGAAGTGTTATAAGCCAAAGAAATTTGTGATTCATATATTAGGTTATATTTATTCTCGCAATTGGGATAATCTATTTTGTATTTTGTGAAAATTATTACGTCACATCCCAACAACAAAGGGAGTTATAGTTCTTAAAATATTATTAAAATAATAATACAATATTGACAGGAGAAACTAGGCTAGTAATATGGCAACTGTCATCTTTCCACTGTTTGTAATTTATTATTAAAATAGAACAACTTTAGAAAGCAAGATCAATTTAGTTCTCAACTTCATAGTTTTCAGGCCATGGGTGACTCATGTGTGATGGCCCCACTGGTGACAGAAGGAAGTCAGGCCACAGAGACTCATTCACCCCTTGGTTAGGTGTGGAAGAGATAGGAAGAGGAGGAACCTGTTGTGGAATGTTATTTTAACTAAGCAAAAATGTGTTACACTTATTTTATGCTGTGGAATATTACTTTAAGTATGTGAAGGCATGTTACATCTGTTTTTGCTGCCTTTGTTAATGATGTAAGGATGTGTTACCTTTGTTTGTGCCAAATGTGTTTAATTATGAAAAGATGTGTTGCTGTTTCACCTTACCTGCCTAAGGCACCTGATTGGTCTAATAAAAAGTTGAATGGCCAACAGCAGAGAAAGGAAAGATGAGACTGGCAGGTGGAGAGCAAGTAGGATAAAAAACCTAGGCCCAAGTGGGAAGAAAGAAAAGAGAATGAGGGAGAAAAACCAAAGTTGCCAGCCAGTATTAAATGAGAAGCAGTGAAAGTAAGATACACAGAAGGAAAGAAAGGTAGAAAGCCCAAGGCAAAATGTAGATAAAGCAAAACAGGTTAAGATACAAGCACTAGCAAGAAACTAGCATAAGATAAAATGGAGCTTTCATTTGAGAAGTTTCTGTGTCATGATGTGGGAGCTGGTTGGTGACCTGAGAGAAAAATCCTGTTACAAGAACCAGACCCTAAACTATACCTAAGGACCTAAAACCTCCTTCTAGGCCTCCAATCTTGATGTTTCTACCACCCGCCATTGCATAACTATGGAAACAAGCCCTTGGTTCACAGGCCTTCAGGGACATTTTACAACGGAGCAAGAGAGCACGGAGGTTCCTTTATCTTGAATTCTTGCTGAGGCTATTTCAAATTTAGTTAGAATTTGATCCCATGGAAAATTATTCTAGGAACACAAGGTCAAGCTGTCCCACCTGGCTTATTTTAGCTTCTATTAGACTGGTTGTTTCTGTGAAGCCCCCGTGCAGTTGCTGAGCAAGTGAGATGCCCAGACATGGATGTTTTTTTCCTTCAAATACTCCGTACTCTGATTACTTGGAGCCACACTTTGAATACATATAGAGTGTAGTCCCAGCCAGCTGGAGTAAAGACTTTCAATTAACTATAAACTGTGTCTGAATGGTCATCTCTGGTGGACGCCCTGTAATAATTTCAACTCCTAGTAATTTCTTCAGCTGCAGAAAATATGAAAGAAAGAAAGAAAGAAAGAAAGAAAGAAAGAAAGAAAGAAAGAAAG
>NC_022034.1:24376126-24377804 GCF_000317375.1 Microtus ochrogaster | reverse complement strand
AAGAAAGAAAGAAAGAAAGAAAGAAAGAAAGAAAGAAAGAAAGAAAGAAAGAAAGAAAGGAAGGAAGGAAGAAAGACAGACAGACAAGATGGCAAGTGTGGTCAAACTATACAAAACATGTTTATATAAAAGAAAGATCCCAGCTAACATACTTTTGACGGTTGAAAAATTATATTTTTGTATTTGCTTTTAATTCTTTAACTTCTTTCATTAGTAAAACTTTTTACTTTAATTGGTATTTTCCAAATAATTGGAAAAGGGCGTATCAGATGTGTGTGTCCATATGTAGAAGAGGAGATTTGAGATCAGTAGATAACATTGGTACTATACCTTAGACTCTATCCACATAGTCTTTGAGACAGGGTTGCTCACTGACCTGGAAGGAACTCACTAAGTAAACTGGGAAAGCCAGCCTCTCTGTCTTTCTTCAGGGCTGGGATTACAAACCCATTTCCCCACCCTGCATGCTACACTTGATGTTTTATATGGATTCTGTCGCTCCATTTTAGATCTTTATATCTTGCAAGACAACCACTGTACCCACAAGGTCATCTCTTCAGCTCACCAAAGGCAAGAAATTATATTACTTTATTATTTATGTCATCATGTCTTTATTATATTATGCTGTCTGTATGAATGTAAATGTTGCTTTATGACCAGGGCACATCTCGGCCATTGTCTGGGCATCCTCCAGGAAATGACAGCTCTCATATCATGGTTCCGGACTCTAGCAAGGCATTCTCCTACCAAAATGAGAGATGTAATTCACCACACTGCTCAACTTATTTTTCTGAGGATTTTTCCCTGAGTCCCTTCCTCCATTTTATGACAAACTCCTTCCTTATTTGAATGCAGGATTCCACACCGGGTGATGGTCTTGGATCCTTGTTTGGGTGTTTGCATTAGACAATAAAAGCTTTAAAATAGAGCTCTTTGTTTGAAAAATCCTTTGGGTTCCACTTAAAAAGCAGAGAAATGATCAAAATAGCATCCCTCAAGCATCGCTGGCAGGGCTGTGCTGTGCTGAAGTTTCCTTTATTCTTAGAGCTGGCATTCGTTGAAGAACTTTGCAGACAGTAGACACCTTAAAGAAAGAGATGCTTACTGTTCTACTTAGTCTATAATTAAATTAGTGGAGCAAATTTCCTGACCTCTGAATGAGAGCTGGGGGTCACACGAATAATCTAAGGTATCTTTTCATATTCACTTCTGAAGGAAGGAAAAACAAAAAACAAACAACTTCTTTTAAATATAGCATCAGCAAGATTTATTTTATTTCTTATTGGTGGCTCTTGGTAGAGTTGTGTCTTTCATTTGGATAACTGCTTCTGCCACTTTAAGGTTACTTTAAAACATAATGACATTGGTCATTTTTTTTTTATTGAAAAGGGAGGACTATAATGAAGAATCCTTTTGATAGTCTTGCAGTTGGCACTCCTCACTGGCTTTGCTTAAAAGCATTTCTTGGGTCTGAATTGCTTTGATTTATGGTCACTTGACTTGATCCTTAGTGCACCTCCTCTGTTCCCATGTCCTACTTCACGGCAAACCTTCTCAACGCATTCTATTATTCTGGAATTGGTTTAGTTGTACTTGAAAGGAAGTTCACTATACTTGTTCTCAGAGTTTCTCAGACTGGTTGTGTGTGTGTGTGTGTGTGTGTGTGTGTGTGTGTGTG
>NC_022034.1:24370457-24376026 GCF_000317375.1 Microtus ochrogaster | reverse complement strand
GTGTGTGTGTGTGTGTGCATGAGTGTGTGTGAGTGAGCATGTATGTGTATAACAATCACAGAGAAAAATGAAATTCTTCATTGGATAATATGGTACTTTTTATAATCTTCCAGATATACTTTTTGTGATATTTTTGTTAAATATACCCAAATAGTCGCATCCTTAATAGAAACTTTGGAAAGCATAATAAATGTATTTAAAATTAGGAATATTATAATTAAGCTCCATTGTACTATTATTATTGCTCTTATGGTAAAAAAAATACATTTTGGAAAGAATTAGTTTAAATTTTATTATTTGAAATTTATTATTTCTCATCAAATCCTAGTATGGCTACGTTGTTTCTAGACTGAGAACATATTAATGTAGGTTTGAAGAAGGAAAAACAAATAAGCAGAAACAATTTTCTATTTACTGTTAGAAATATGGGATCACTGGGCCATGGAAGGGCACACCTTTAATGCCAGCACGCGGGAGGCAGAGGCAGGCAGTTCTCCGTGAGTTCAAGGCTAGCCTAGTTTACAGAGCTAGTTCCAGGAAAGCTAGGACTTCTACACAGAGACACCCTGTCTTGAAAAAAAAATACAAAGACATAAAAAGAAATATGTGACCATTTGTTCTAGTCTATGCTGCAGAGTTACACTTCTGGAATAAGCGAAATATATCATTCACCTTGGGAGCACCCTGGCCTGTATATTTTACCAAATGACACTTATTAATGGGAAGTGCAGTCATTCATACATTCAAGAGGGCAGAAGAAGTACACCATGCCTTATTTCCTCCTCCATAGAGAGAAACAAAGTAATAAGCCTAGAGCTATATTAGAACTGACTACAAGAGATCACAGTGGACCATAAAAAAAAAGAGAGACTGGAATGGTCTAATATTTAGAGACTAGAAACAACAGCAACAGAACAGTAAACAACTTTAGTATCTGTTACTAAGGATACAAATGGGAAATACAAGAGAAACAGAATTTTTGAATAAACAAGAATTGTAAAAATACACAGTTATGTTGAAAAGTATATTTAAAAGTCTCTATAATAGTTTGAATAGAAGAAAGAATGTCTGAATTTTAGAACTGACTTGCAAATTAAAGAGAGAAAAAAATCTAAGAAAGAAAAGAAATAGAACACTCCAGATTTTTAAGATACCATTAAACAGATAGCCACGTATGTTGAATACCCATGGATTAGAAGGTGAGAGTTATTAATGACATAGAAGTTTTGACATTTCACTTAATCAGTGAAATGATAGCATAGCAGTGCTGAAGGCTTATCAAACTATAAATAGACATGACCAGAAAAGATTTTTCATAGCAACATATTGTAATACAGTATCCAAAACATAATACAAAAAAAGGCTTCCAAAACCTGCACACAAACAGTGCCAAGTCACGTTGAAAGGTGTAAGGACTAACAACAAACTTCACAGAAGAAACACTATAAACCAAGGAGGGATAGAACAATGAGCTTCAAGTTGTGACACAAGGTAACTTCAGTTTCTCAGACTGATTGTGTGTGTTTGTGTTTGTGTGTGTGTATGTGTGTGTGTGTGTGCATGAATGTGTATGAGTGAGCATATGTGTGTATGTGTGTGACAATCACAGAGGAAAATGAAATTTTTCATTGGATAATATGGTACTTTGTATAATCACTACTACTTTTTATAAACACCACAGACCAAGAAGGGATAGAACAATGAACTCCAAGTTGTGACACAAGGTAAGTTCAAGAAGAAAACTATATCAGCCAGTAAGGCTATTCTTCAAAACCAAAAATAAAAATAAATTCCTAAGGGAAGAAAACCACTGAAGTAATACAACATGACCAGACAAGCCCTGCAAAAGATGCTTAAGAGAGTTGCCAGTCCCAAAATAAATAATAATAATAATAATAATCATTGCCGTGAAAGCATGCAGAAATATAAACCTCACAAAAGAAAAACAGAAGAGAATCAACATTAGTACTGTAAACCATCAAACTGCATGAGACAAAGCAATGGAAAGAACCCTCACAGCAGCAAGAGGACAAGAGTCCTGCCTATCAACAGTAACCCCTGAGGTAAATGCACTAGCTGTCAAAATAAAAGATGCAGCCTGGTTGAACAGCAAATCCAAGCTCAAACCAAAGAAACACAAGTCACTATTCAAAATTCTCATAGACATACAGGCAGAAAGGAAGAAGATGGAAAATGGTACTTCAGCAAAATTACATGACATATGAGCAGATGTACAATATGAAACAACCAAAACCAAAAGCACCAAACACTTTAACATGACTTTCTCTACAATGCTTTGAACAAAGAGCAACTTGGGGGACAGAATGTAACTCTATGCCCGGCTCCAGTAATTAATCTAAGACTTGGAAGACAGAATGCAGCTCTATGCCTAACTCTGGGGATTAACATACTAGAGCAGTGGGGGCATGAAGAAAGGGAAAACACACCAGCACATAGAAAAAAAAATGCTGGGGTTGGGTGCTCTGGGCTCTAGAATAAAAGAGCCATAGCAATTTGGAGCCTTAACTGTATATTATACCCAGTTGAACAGAGAGTCAGGGTTATTCCTTAGAGCCGAAGGAGGAAGCAGGTTCAACCAGTCTCAGTAGGAATAGTGTTTCTAGGGGACAGCCTTCAGGCTATAAACATCCAAGAAAGAAAGCTATCACGGTCATTTTGTGAATTTATTAACATTCTCACTCAGTGGACAGTTTTGACACTCCTTTTTTAAAATTGATTTTTATTGAGCTCAACATTTTTCTTTGCTCCCCTCCCTCCCTTCCTTCTTTCCTCCCTTCCTCCCTCCCTCCCTTCCTCCTTCCTTCTCTCCTTCCCTCCTTTTCCTCTTCCCCCTTAAATCTTCCCCCAAGGTCCCCATGCTCCCAATTTACTCAGGAGATTTTGTCTTTTTCTACTTCCCATGTAGATTAGATCTATATAAGTCTCTCTTACTGTCCTCAGTGTTATCTAAGTTCTCTGGGATTGTGGTTTGTAGGCTGGTTTTCTTTGTTTTATGTTAAAAACAACCTATGAGTGAGTACATGTAATAATTGTCTTTCTGTGGCTAGTTTACCTCACTCAAAATAATGTTTTCTAGCTCCATTCATTTTCCTGCAAAATTTAAGATGTCATTTTTTTCTGCTGCATAGTACTCCATTGTGTAAATGTACCACATTTTCCTTATCCATTCTTCAGTCAAGAGGCATTTAGGATGTTCCCAGGTTCTGTCTATGACAAACAATGCTGCTATGAACATAGTTGAGTGCATGTCCTTGTGGCATGATTGGGCATCCTTTGGATATATACCTAAAAGTGGTATTACAGGGTCTTGAGTCAAATTTTCTGAGAAATCACCACACTGACATCCAAAGGGGCTGTACCAGTTTGTATTCCCACTAGCAATGCAGAAGTGTTCCCTTTTCCCCACAACCTCTCCAGCATAAGTTGTCATCAGTGTTTTTGATCTTAGCCATTCTTACAGGTGTAAGATTAAATCTCAGAGATTTTTTGATTCACATTTCTCTGATGATTAAGGATGTTGAACATTTCCATAAGTGTCTTTCAGTCATATTATATTCCTCTGTTGAGAGTTTTCTGTTTAAATCTGTACTCCATTTTTTATTGGATTTGTGTTCTTTTGATAACCAATTTCTTGATTTCTTTGTATATTTTGGAGAACAGACCTCTGTCTGATGTGGGGTTAGTGAAGATTTTTTTTCCATTATGTAGGCTGCCATTTTGTCTTGTTGACTGTGTCCTTTGCTTTATAGGAGCTTTTCAGTTTCAGGAGGTTCCATTTATTAATTGTTTTTCTCAGTGCTGCTGAGGCTCTACTTAGGAAGTGATCTTCTGTGCCAATGAGTTCAAGTGTACTTCTCACTTTCTCTTCTATGAGGTTCAGTGTGGCTGGCTTTATGTTGAGGTCTTTGATCCATTTGGACTTGATTTTGTGCATGGTGATAGATACCAGTCTATTATCATTCTTCTACATATTGATATCTAGTTATACCCACACTATTTGTTAAATATGCTTTCTTTTTTCCATTTGGTATTTTTTGCTTATTTGTCAAAAGTCAGGTGTTTGAAGGTATATGGATCAATATCCAGGTCTTCTATTCAGTTCCATTGGTCCTCCTGATTGTTCTTATGACCATAAGGCTAAAACAGGCTGTTTTCAGTACTGTAGCTCTGTAGTAGTGTTTGAAGTTGGGGATTGTGATGCCTTCCAGTTTTTTTTTACTGTACAGGATTGTTTTGGCTATCCTGGGTTTTTTGCTTTTCCATATAAAGTTGAATATTGTTCTTTGGAGGTCTTTGAAGAATTTTTCTGGGATTTTGATGGACATTGCAATGAATCTGTAGATTGCTTTTGGTAAGACTGCCGTTTTTACTATGTTAATTCTGCCTACCCAAGAGCATGAGAGATCTTTCCATTTTCTGGTGTCTTCTTCAATTTCTTTCTTTAAAGATTTAAAGTTCCTGTCATACAAGTCTTCCACTTGTTAGACAATTTTTACACTCCTATAGGGTCCTTGACATAGCTCTGCCTGTATCAAACAATACACATGCAGTAAGGACTTCACTCACTCCTTAAAAAAATATTTATTTAGGCTCAGTGTGAGGGTACATTCTGTCTTTGTCAGGCAGACATGGTAGGGGACATGATACTGCTTGATTATATTTTGTCAGCTGTCAGAAAGCAAAGACTGGAAAGGGATTGAGGCTGAACATAGATGTGTGGATGCATGTGTGACACTGTGTACATGTGGTGGACAAAGGATGACTTTCAAGAATTGCCTCTCTCTCACCATTTGAGCTTCAGGTTACACTTGGGCCAACAGGCTTATTGCCAAGAGCCTGCACTTGCTGATTCATCTCAACAGTCCCAGGTTCGGTTTTAAATTTATATGCACATAATGTTGGGCCCCAGTTTTCTCTATTTAGCTCTGGGTGTCATGGAACTTATTTTGTAGACCAAATGTTGGGATTAAAGGTGTGCAAACCCACACTCAGATGGAATTCCAAATTTAATAAAACAAGCACTATTACACATAAAAGGAGATATAGGTAACAATATAATAATATTTTTATGCTTCATATTATGAATAGAGAGCTCAATCAGATTAAAAACAAACAAGAACCAAAAAAGAGGAAATATTTACAGACAGATACATCCAACAGCTGCTTAGACATTTATTTAGAATAAACCATATATTAGACCATGATACAAGCTTTTGAAAATTTTGAAAAAATTGGTATTACACACTATCTCTTCTGATTGTAACATAATAAAGGTAGGAGTTATCAGCAAAGTACATTTTAGAAATTACAAAAATACACTCATGCTAAAAAAGAACAACAAACAAACATTAAAAAACAACAATAAAACCAATGACATTTTAAAAAGAATCAGACACTGATGAATTAAGAAGAGATGCTTAGCAGGGCAGTGGAGGTACATGCCTTTAATCTCAGCACTCTGCGGGGCAGAGGTAGGTGAATCTGTGAGTTTGAGGACATCCTGGTTTGCAGAGAGAATTCCAGGATAGCCACAGATACACTGAGAAAT
>NC_022034.1:24356149-24370145 GCF_000317375.1 Microtus ochrogaster | reverse complement strand
GCAAAATAGAAGAACAAAATTAGAATAAATCAAACTCAGTAAGATAGCAGTCACAGAAGTAATACTGAGAATAAAAATACAAAAGGCCGGGGAAGCAAAGGACTTATGTTTGTATTCAATTTTTGTTGTTTTTGAAGAGAATCAAAATTGACAGTGCTCTAGCTAGGCTAACCAATGATGTCATCGGACACCCTAGGGTCCATGCTTCACCTAGTATTAGTTGGAACCAACAAGAATAGTCCATCTCACTATAGTTGCATAACAGATCAAGTGGTTACTGTGCCCATCAATCATCAAGCTCATTGTGAGAGGCTATCAGGATGGACTCGGGAAGGATGCTTTTTACATATAATAGACTTATATTCACTATTTCAAATGTCCAACATCCCTGTCATAATGATGCAGATATATGTTTATTTGCCATAGTCTGGGAAATCAGAGTCTCTGAAGCATGACCTGTGTTTATATGGTCCCCCTTCACACTTGTTCTAAATATTCTTCTTGTACTGTTTTAGTGATTTATTTCTTACCACTGTGTTTACTAGAAATAAGTGGGGGAAGGGAGTAAATACTTCAGTATCACTTCCATCACAGTTCACATCAGAGTTAAGTGTCTCTCATCTCTGGAAAACACCAACTACTACATGCAATTTAGTAAAAGCTGAATTTCAGAAGGAGGTGTGTGTAAGAGATCAGTGAATACTGACCAATTTGTATATGCCACTAATTAAACATAGAGGTAAGCATAGCAAAACTTGAATTTTAAGTATATTTTATCTTTTGCATTATTATAATAAATTTACTGTTATAAAAATCTTTGGCAAGATCACCTATTAATCTTTTAAACTTTTTTTCACTTTTGTGACAGTATTTAATCAATGCATTTTATGGAAAATGATTAAATATGGATAGATGGATGTAAGTCTGTGTAGCAGAGATTAAAAGAAATATATATATATTGGTTTTTTCGAGACAGGGTTTCTCTGTGGTTTTGGAGCCTGTCCTGGAACAAGCTCTTGTAGACCATGCTGGTCTCGAACTCACAAGATTCGCCTGCCTCTGCCTCCCGAGTGCTGGGATTAAAGGCGTGTGCCACCAGCGCCAGGGTGTATATATATTTTTTCATAATTTAAAGTATAAAAGATGACTTGATGCAGGGCATTTTACTGGATATTGTCTTTAATGGTGTGATTTTACTTTACAAGTTGTGGGTTTTATATTTCAAAGCATTTATACAATTCAGAGTTCCTTCTGTGTCTGCATTTCTCTTAAAGATCCGTTATTGTTAGAAAAACTAATCAACAAGGGAAAGTTGGAATAAAGACAACGTTGAATTATGTGTGCCTCTGTGAATAAAATTAGATCACTACCAAAAATATTAATATTTTCTCCCAAGTCTCCAATATTTAATCCCAGAATGATTAATGTTCACACTCCAGAGATATGTGCCCAGGAAGAATTTATTTTGCATTGGAAAGGACTTTCTGTGGAGGTAGATGCTTCTGCTAAGAAATAAATTAGTTGTGTTGAAGGAGGGAAGGATATTGAGTTTTGGGTGATTTATTCAGTCTTTTGCAATTCACGCTTGGAATAAGCTAAGTAAAATATCCATCAGTAGAGCTGTTTGTACTAACCACCGATCGTACAGCATTGCTTCGAATATTATCTCTGATTTTATACCAGAGCCAGATGCTGACATTCATAAACAAGTGTGGACACTCGTGAGTCCTGGGAACTTCAAAGTGCATTTGGATATTGGGTTACTGATAGCAAAATGCAGCTGTAGTCTTCTAAAAGGTGGGTACTTGCTATATGGCCAAAGCCAAGGAAAAGGTCTACAATGCATATTTTGTAGAATTTATGGGCAGGCTGTAACTTCACTTGAAATATGTCTGTAGTGGAGTGATTGCTCTGATTCATCAAAAGGGTAATTTCCATAATTGAATTCACATGTGATGGTTTGGAATCGCTTGCCTATTTTATTTTCTGCAGTGTAGTACTAGGGATTCTGCCTCTGCAGTATTAGTATTATCAGTCTCTATCTCAGTGGTCAGAGGTCACACTTGTTTGTCATGTGCTCACACAATACCAGTGGGTGGGGACATCTGGCTGCTCCATATTTAAGGATGGCTGTTTCCCCTAATAACATATTTGAGAGATATAATGTTCTCAAAATGAATTTTAGGAATACTGAGGAGGGAAGGTTTAAGCAAGAATGAGGGTGGGGATCAGAAGTGGACAAAAACTAACTATGTATAAAGAGACTTTGGAAATCTTATTATTTTGTAAGTCTTTTAAAACATAATTTAAAATACTTTAACATGCCACATAGGTAGATAATTATCCTCCCAGAAGACATAGGTTATTACACTAATCCCAGGAACAGATAAATATGTCCATACAGCTCAGAGATGCTAGATGGCCCCAAAATATGTCCTTGCTTTCCCACCAGGATGAGACTGTAAGATCTTATTGCTGAAGAACCAACACATTTTGTTGTAGGTCACAGAGAAATCAAGTTGGATATGAGGTAGAAATTTCAATCTTGTGGGTCTGCATGGAGATAATGTACTGTGTGCTAGAAGATATTATGCAAGCAGTTCATAAAGAAAAGTCATTAATGGTATTTTCAGCTAGGAGCTGATGAGTTACCAATGCCCTTCCTGGTAAAATATGCTCATTGGTACAATAGTGTTATGAATATTATGGGGTAACCAATTGATTTCTGATTAGATTTGAAGCCCACTCCACACGAGTTAGCTCATTCTTGGTAATATTCACCTAATCAAGTGCTGTGGTTGAGGAGGTCTTGGTTCCCAGGGGAGAACCTACAACTGTCATTTTGTTAAATGGACACGGTGTCAAACTGCTTTCTAAATATGTGTATACCCACAGATTAGTGTTGTTCTCAGTCTTCATTAAAGAAGTGTCTTTGTCCAGTGAGCAAGGGTTAATGTAGACTTACAACTTGTCAAAGAGTAGGGAATAAATAATTGTGGGGTGCTGCATCTTAAAAAGATTACTATCATTCCCTCCTCTGCTCAGGGAGAAGCATGGAATAGGGAGCAGAAAGAACATAAAAAACAAAGGTTGGGAAGGACCATTGTAAAAGGGTCTTCCCAGCACAACATAACCAAAACATCCATGATCTCATGACTATGATTGCCTTCCCAAGACCTATATGAGATTTCTTCTGTCATGATTTCATCATGAGGAAGTAGAGTATCATGAGGCCCCAGTTCTAACTGAAGGTTGTATGATGGGGAGGGTGTCATTTTCTTCATTGCAGTGGTCAGTTATAAGTTGCCCATGTTGCATTAAATAATTACCAATTATGCAATTAAATAATCACCAATTATGCACACAACAACAAAATAAGTAAGGGAAAATAAAAGATATCAAAGAAGGATGAGACATACTTATAAAAGAAGAGTTGTTGTGTCAAGGATGGGATGAAAAAGGGTAGCGGGGATAAACGTGCCAAATTCTGCAGATCCATGCATGGGATTTTTAATGAATAGAAGAAAGTGGAGCAGTGGTTTAAATGTGTTGTTATTGGACACTATTATACAACCTATAAAATTTAAAGCAGAAACAGTCTTCTGAGATGCCTAAAATAAGATTTCTAAATGAGGTTTCCTTGAAATTTCCTTTCATTTGATAGCTTTTTTGATTTATTGATTAATTACTAATTATGTATGCATTAAAGACTGATCTAAGCTGTAGGAAAACAAAGAAAAGCCAAGGTGATAAGGTCCCTGCCTTCTTGGAGCATTTATTCCAGTGAAAGGAGATGATTTAGATAATTTCATATATAAAAACTATAAAGAGAAAACAAATGAGCGAGACTTGGAAATTCTATGGAAGTTAGTTGAGGTGTCATCCTCTAGGGAAAAAAAAAATTCTGAGGATCCAGAAACAGCAAGAAAAACAGAAGCAAGATGGGTTACTCAAAAAGAGGGAAGTGAAAATGCAGACTGTTCAAATGGGGAAACAGTCAAGAAACCCAAACAAGATACTGTGTCTAGTCAGGTCTTCGATGGCCCAAGGAATTAGGTCAGTTAAAAACACAGTCCCAGCCCCTTAGACTGCGGTCTTGGTCCCTGGTTAAAAACCTGGGAAGAAGTCTCTGTAATACAAATTGTCACTTGTGATTTTATGAGGTACAGTCTCAGGATCAGCTTTGAAAAAGCGAACCTGACATAGGCTGGAACAAAGAAAGGTTTTGAGTGGTATAACCCTAAAAATGTGCCAGCCATCTCCATGGGAACCGAGGGGCCACTTGGGAGTTTTGCTCAGTCAGTTAATAGGCCACTAATAGTGCTGCTTCTTCTCTGCTAAGACAATTTACCACAGGATCAGGTATCTGGTGGATGGATTGGTATCATTCCCAGAGGAAATGAAATACGTCCTTCATGCCTGAAAGCGGGCTCTTCAACATGGATTTCATCTGAAGCACAATGGGGAGCCACTGAAGTAATTTTTCAAATGAATTTCTTAATCATATTTGTGTTTTCATATGATTACTCTGGCTATAATTTTGAAGACACTGTTGTACATATGGTAAGGAAACAAAGCATTGTTTTTATAAAAAGCAAGAAGTTTTCTTAAACTTGCCAACAACTATTTTGTCTTACTTACTGAAATCATAAGATTTGAATAAATTAAGGAAGAGTTTTAAAAATTTTGATTTGTTGGATTATTTATTTATTTTAGTTTTTCTGAGACAGGGTTTCTCGGTAGCTTTGGAGCCTGTCCTGGCACTAGCTCTTGTAGACCAGGCTGGCCTCGAACTCACAGAGATCCACCTGCCTCTGCCTCCCGAGTGCTGGGATTAAAGGCGTGCTCCACCACTGCCCGGCTATTTATTCTTTTGATGTCAACTTTCTTGAGCTTTTTGTATATTTTGGAGATCAGTCCTCTGTCTCATGTGGGGTTGGTGAAGATCTTTTCTCATTCTGCAGGCTGCTGTTTTGACTTGTTGCCCATGTCCTTTGCTTTACAGAAGCTTCTCAGTTTCAGGAGGTCCCATTTATTAATTGTTTCTCTCAGTGTCTGTGCTACTGCAGTTATATTTAGGAAGTGGGTTTCCTGTGCCAGTGCTTTTAAGTGACTTCCCACTTTCTCTTCTATGAGGTTTAGTAGTTGGTTTTATGTTGAGGTCTTTGATCCATTTGGACTTGAATTTTTTGCATGGTGATAGATATGGATCTATTTGTGTTTTTCTACATGTAGATATTCGTTATAGCAGCACTGTTTGTTGAACATGCTTTCTTTTTTTTCCATCTTATATTTTTGCTTCTTTGTCAAAAATCAGGTGTTCATAAGTGTATGGGTTGATATCCAGGTCTTTAATTTGATTCCCTTTGTCCTTCTGTCTGTTTTTATGCCAATACCAGGTTGTTTTCATTACTGTAGCTCTATGGTAGTTTTTGAAGGTAGAAATGGTGATGCCTCCAGAAGTTCCTTTATTGTAAAGGGCTGCTTTGGCTATCCTGGGCTTTTTAAAAATGGGGTACAGACCTAAATAGAGAACTTTTAAAGATGATTCTACTATGGCTGAAAGACACCTAAGGACATGCTCAATATCCTTAATCATAAGAAAAAATGCAAATCAAAACAACTCTGAGATTCTATTTTACACCTGTCTGAATGACTAAGATCAAAAACACTGATGGCAGCTTATTTTGGAGAGGATGTGGGTAAGAGGAATGCTTCTTCATTGCTGGTGGGAGTGCAAACTTGTAAAGTCACTTTGGAAATCAGTATGGCAGTGTCTTGGAAAATTAGGAAACAATCTATCTGAAGACCCAGCAATACCACTTTTAGGTATATACCCAAAGGAAGCTCATTCATACCATGGGGACATGTGCTCAACTATGTTCATAGCAGCATTGTCATAGCTAGAACCTAGAAACAATATAGATGTCCCTCAGCTGAAGAATGGATAAAGAAAATGTGGTATATTTACACAATGGAGTACTACTCAGCTGTAGAAAACAATGACATCTTGAAATTTGCAGGCAAATGGATGGATCTACAAAAAACCATATTGAGTGAGGTAAACAAGACCCAGAAAGACAAATATAATATGTATTCACTCATAAGTGGCTTTTAGGTAGAAAGCAAAGAAAAACCAGCCTACAATTCACAATCCCAGAGAAGCTAGATAACAATGAACACTCTAAGAGAGACATATATGGATCTTAATAGCAAGGAGAAAAAGACAAGATATCCTGAGTAAACTGGAAGCCTGACTGTCATGGGAGAGCAATCCTCTCTATAGAATTAATGAAATTGTGAATTCTGTGATTTTAGTGAATGGCTACATGAATGTTTTGTGTGTGTATGTGGTGTGTGTGTGTGTGTGTGTGTGTGTGTGTGTGTGTCCATGAGGGCACATATTTACATGCATGAATAGAAGAGGGAGAAGACAATTCTAATCTTATTTCCTTGTTAGTCATAAGGTTAACCTGACTTTTACACTTCTAAAATTTTTCTGCTTCTGATTTCTGAGTCTGAAGTCTTCAGGGCTGGGTCATGAGATAGATCCTCGTGTGAATTTCACTTGTTTTAAAGAAAGTCCAAGCCTGTGCTCAGCTCCCTATGAAATATGTATTCACTATATGAGTAGCACACTGATAAAGGTGTATGGCTGTCAAGAAACGTGGGTGGAATCCTCATGGTGACAGAGTTGTTCTGTATCTTGACTGTGATGGTGGTTCCATGATCTACATGTGTGGATAAACTGGCAACCACTAACAACCATTGTGCGTATTCGAGCAGCCTGCTTTCAATATTGTGCATAGCTGTGCAAACGTAATTCCTGGGAGAAACTGAGTAATACATGTACAATTCCCCTCTGCATTGTGGGTTTGATAATTACTATAAAATTTGTCTTTCTGGTGTCCCCTGTACACTTTCCTTAGATTTCCCATTTTGGTGACAAACACTGCTTCAGGGACAAGAAGAACAAGAGGGCCTTTATTGCCTTCCATTCTGTATCATAAGGCCCAGATCCCATGACTCTGGCAGTCCCCTTACCACAAACAGATTAGGAACAAAATTTGTCACATATGTTTTACCTCATCAAAATCCTTTTAAATATTTCTTTGGTTCTTCCAGCATGTACCCTCGTTAGTTAGCACATGTATCCCGATTCTAATTCGGGATGTAGAGATGTCAAGGAGGGATGTTAAGTGACCTCTCTGAGGGCTCCAGCTAATATAGGAAAAGAATGAAGTACCAGGCCCACATCTCCTGGCATGCACTCCAGTGCCTTTGCATCAGCCTCTTAGGTTTTTCTCCAGTGCATACACACTAGCGAATTCATGATACAACACTGGAAGTAATTTATAGCACATGGTCTTTGTTTCCTGGAGTACCTGATTAAACAGTTCTCAAAGGGAGATGACATGAATCAGCTCTATATTCTTTGGCATTTTCAAAGGGACAGTGAAATGTGATGTTTCTGATCACCCATTTAACCTGTGCTGTCTTCATTTAATGTTAGTTTGTGCTTTAATTCCAGGTGACAAGGGCACTTGATCTGGCAAGGTATGAGGTGGTATGCATGGGCTTCTCTCCCTCACTCCTTCCTTTTCTCCCTCCCTCCTTCCCTCCCTTCCTTCCTTCCTTTTTTCATTTTCTATTTCTTTCTCTCTCTGGTTTATGACCAAAAGAAGAAATTAAATTCTTCATAAGGAAAAAAAATCTCTGAAATGCAAAGTCCCCACCATCTGTTTCCCTCATTTCCTTGGATCTCTTAAGAGATCGGCTTATCTCTCTTGGCTCTTGGAGTCTTAAATTGAAAACATTGCTGTGATTTATGTAAGCTGCCTTGATTTATGCACTGTTGAAATGAATATCAGATGGCTTTATACTTTTGCAAAGGCAATAGCTCAAACAGGTAAACTTTATCATATCATCTGAAAACCATGGTGCTGAGACATGGGTATTAAGTAACGTTGCTTATTTGTTTCAACTGCCTTGGTATTTGGGATTTGGCCTGGACAAAAATTGACTTAAGTTGAGTTACAAGACTTACATCCAACACATATTTATTTTGTACCCAGATAGACATAGGAAGCTAAGAAGTCCCTTCACCAAGGAAGTTAGGTAAAGATAACAGATAAGTTCCATTTTAAGTAGAAGCAGATGACGGGAGGAAATGTCGCCAACAAAGAAAAGGCTGTGCTTGGAAGGAACAAACTGAGAAATTGGCTGGGTTGTGTATCATGAATCCTTCAAGAGGAACACGATAATCAAGTGAAAACTAAACATTAAGCAAAATGCCGAGAACTTTGTGAGATCCTTTCACAGAAAATGCAAACCTGATGAGGCTCAATGGCACACACAGAGACTGCTGAAATTGATTTCTGAGTAATTCATGATTTTAGATGAATGATTTGGTGATATGAAGCCAGAAGATTATAGGCACTACATTGTCCCATAATCCATGGCCACAATACCAAGTATTCCCCTGTTACTAGACCGGTAAACAATGACCAAAAAGGACACAAACAAAAACAAAAACTAATGATACCTTTTGTAATGAGTGCTACAGCAGAGGTCAGGACATTGTGTATATATTTTGAAGGTGTTAGTTTCTAAATTACAAGAGTCCGTCTTCTTGTAAATACTACCTGGTACAATCAGCTTGCATTAAATTTAGGTTTTACACTTGCATGTGTCACATCACAAGGAAAATCACATAAAACTGTGCAAAAGAAACATTCCAGACAGCATAGTGGGACATGTGATCCTACTAACTCTTTAACTTTATGATTTATGCAGCTCGTTGAATTAAACCTTCCCCTTCTTTAACTGCACAGAACTGCTCACCAGAAGGGTAAAGCTTATCAACATGTGGTATGTTTTCCCACCCAGCCTACGGCTCCTGGAGACTGTGTGCCACAGAGACTTGACAAATTCTCTGAAGAGCCTTCATGAATGACCTTCCTTTTTCAAAGCTCATCTAGACAGATTCTTTATGATAATTGTTGTAGTCGTAAAATAGAGTGGACAGGAAAGGTAGGAAACAGGGGTAGGTGTAACCTCACTTTGCTTAATAAACATAGTCAGCTTCTGAGATAGAAAGTGTAGGCATGTTTTCACTAATAGGAACCGAAATGAAAGCGGGATGTCAATAGCTCTGTGCAATCATTTGATTGGCTATCTCCACCTTGCACCATCCTCCTGTAATTTACACTACCTTAGGTATACGCATGTGTGATTTTGATCTTTGGCTCTGTTCTGAACCATTAATCTTGGGGAGTATAGGAATGTAAACATGTGCAGCCACTATTGATGTGGAGATTTCTCCACATCACAAAATAAGACTGCTCTATGACTCTTGGCTAGATTATACCTAGAGGACTTTATGGTCAAAGCACCAAAGAAAGACTTGCTCATTACATCTACATGTATTGATACATTATTCACTATGATCAAATTAATCTGTTCAAATGTTCATCTGAGGATGAACGAATAAGGAAATGTACATACCTCCTCCAAGGGAAGTTTGCACAGCCCTCAGTAAACTGTCTTGAATGTTAGAATTCCTAGCTTCCAAATAAGATTGATTTTGAATAACTGCACTAGTTTGTTTCTCTGCTGCGATAAACATCATCACCAAAAACCAGCAAGGGGATGAAAGTTTATTTTCTTACAGATTACAATCCATCATGGAGTGAAGCCATGGTAGAAACTCAAGGTGAAATCCAGAGGCAAGAACTGAAACCCAGAGGCTATGGGAGAAACACCCTTACTGGCTTCCTTCCCAAGGATTGCTCTGCTTCCTTTACTGTACAGACTAAGTCCACCTCCCCAGGGACAGCACTGCTAACAGTGGGATGCCTCTGAACAATCTTTAATCAAGAAGTTACCCACAGACTTGTCTACAGACCAATCTGATGGAAGCATTTTTTCAATTAAAGTTTCCACTTCTCAGCTGACCCTACCTTGTGTCAATTTGACGAAACATTAAACAGCCCAATAATTGATCAACAACTTAGTTTTTGAAGAGTCACTTAAATTTCTTGATATTGACAATATTTTAAGCCTTTAGATATAGAAAAGATAAAAAGATAAATCAAGAGTAAAAAGAAGGCAAAAAGACACAAAATAATTGACATTTTGAATAGATCTATAAAAACTATAAAGACTATATAGATAACCAATTAATTAAAGAATTATGTATGAAAATATTTATGGACTTTGCAACCAAGATGGAAATAAATTCATGCTTTTGCTCAAAATTGCTTAATATGCACATATACTTAGTTTAATAATAAAAAGTGGATTTGAACATTACTGATTACTGGATGATAACATTTTCACTAGGCTATTTGGAGCTTGCTTTTCAAGTTCAGTCATTAACAATAAACAATAGGATGTCAAATATTGTGGTAAGCTTTACATCTTAACTGCCTTTTAGCTTGGCACATAGTGACAAATATATGCACACATGGAAAGAAAGAATACAAACTTGGAGGCCCTCCCTGTAGCATCATTAATTCAATGCTTTGACTACACAGTTCACAGAGTTATATGAAAATGAATCTCCAAAGAAAAACATTTGAATGAATAAGGACATTTTGACATTTTTCTTCCATATTTTGTACACTTAGTTTGAGGCATGGGTTAGAGTCAAAAGCAAAATTCAGTACTATTTTTTACACTGCTTCTAAAAGGGACTATTGGTTTGAATTCCACAGCTTCCAAATTAGATTCTTAAATTAAGCTAGTATTTAAATCTAAAGGTTTTTAGCACTGTGGTGCCAAATGGTTATGTACAAATGGTAAATTTAATGATTTAAAAGAAAATTAATCAAAACCATGACAAATATTTGTATTTCATTGGAAAGATGAAATTGTAGTTGTTTGAATGCTCAATTTTTACTTTAAATATTTGCTTTAAATATTCATTATTCTATGCTCCACTTGCTACATCTATCCTTATTTATATTTCACGTATGTCTCTAGAAATATTGCTCATACTGTCTTTTAAACTACATTTCTTGCTATAATTAAAAAAGATACTTAAACAGAGATATTACATAAACTTCTAACAGAAATGATATGTCATCAGTCAAAGTGTTCCAATGTAACATCATCAATAACTGAGGTCAACCATAGCAGAATGACTTGTTGGAAGATTATTTTGAGTTACTTGAAGTGCATCATACTTGCATTTTTATATGTGATAATGTATCCAAAATATTATAATTTTTGGCTTCACATCACATTGCACATAATACTAAAATGCAATATGCAGCAAAACAGCCTATATTTAAAGACACTAACAATTCAAATGTGGGAGAAGTCATAGATTTAAGGAAAACACATTATCTTATAATATATATTTTACTGTAACCTACTTTCCACAGTATTAGGAAAGGCATAATGAAAAGGAAGAATGATTGAAAAGTCTCTGATCAAATCCTCCCTGAATCACTCCATGAAACATTCAGAAATTACTATGATAGTAGATCAGAAGGCAGGTCTAAATTATTGCCTTAGCACTCAATCTCTTTGGATATCATTATTTTTCAAAATGCCAAGAGGTGGGGATTGCAAAAATATTAATTTACTCTGAGCATTCTGACCACTTAATCATCTAAACTGAATACCAACAATATTCATGGGGTTGGGAGATTGAAGAAATTATTCAATTTTTTATATGCATGATAATTTTGAAACGGCTAATAAGAAAGGAAATTTAACATGAGAATTTCTGGTTCTGAGAGGATTAAATTACATGCCACAGCTGAATATTTCTGAGACAATTGTCAAATGTGAATATTAAAGCATGCTTAATATTAATACCTACCCTGCCCATGCCTTAGACTATGACCTAGATAATGAAATGGGGTGCAGATAAATCTGTTCTTTAGATAGTACTCATACATGCTGATATACAAATTTATAACAGATATGGTTATTTCCATTTAATAGGCAAGGAAATGGTGACTGAGCTGCTCTGTGAGTCACCAGAGCCATTTTTGCATCAGGTGTTACAGTGACATTAGGCTGGGTCTTCTTAAGCCAGGCGGTGGTTCATGGGGAGCTCAAACACTAGGGGATGAGATGAGTTAGGTTTTGAATTCCATACACTTTCTCTTCAATAATCTCAAATAAAATTCTCATGAGAACAGAACTTGTTGGAAGTATTCAGCCTAGGAGTATAAATTAAAACAGATAAAAATTATATGGTTTTTTTAGTTGTCCTTAAAACCAAATAACTCACTGTTAAATCTATTTCTAATATTAGAAATATACATATCTTTATTGAAGTAAATAATTCTAGTAATATAAATTTCCCCTAGTTTGCCAACAAGGAAAATGTTCCTACAGATAATACTTTTGTTTGATGTCCACTGCTTCCTTCTGATATATTTATGCAGGACCTCCTCTTGGATGAGAAGAACAGGTTCAGAAGCACTGAACCTCTTGCTCAAGGTCACACAGCAAACACCACATCTTCACCCTGGGTTGTTTGCAGACTGCCAGGTCATTCTGCTTTCAGTTTTTTCCCTCAAGGCAAAGCAATTCTGAGCTAAAAGTAGTAACATACCATTTAAGAAAAGTGATGTCCTTATGAAGACAGATCTGTATAGTCTTGGTGCCAGCAGGTGTATGCTTTGTTAAACAGACACACAACAGATGGGCTGAGTGTGCAGTGGCAACTCAATATTTCCCAACCCAAAGATTTCTTGGTTTTTACAGATAAATGTTTTTATTGATTCTTTTCAGCATACAGTGTAGAGTTCTTTTAAGAGTCCTTTCTACATTTGCGGACGTTTTTGACTGATGGCAATAAGGGCCAGAGGGGCTTCATATTAGCCATCTTAAGGAGAAGGTATTCAGGAAAGCTTTCTAGCTTATAGTCCCCCAAAAATGTTCTCAGTGGCTGATGTTCAATTTGTCCAGCCAGCAGAGAGATGGATGGTAGAACCGTTCAAAATATTTATTGCTGGTATTCCCCTTTTCTGTTTCACTGCTCCGTTTCCTCCCTGAAAATAAGAGCAAATATTAAATCCCCAGCTGTTTTGCAGCTGTAAGTGTCCAAATGACACAGTTCTGGCCAGTGCTTGTGGTACCTCTTTGCCTACATTTTTACTTTTTGCATATAGAGAAACAAATGACATTTGACAGCAGGAATTTAAAAATATTACAGAAGACAAGTAAGAAACCGTCTATATCGACCTACCACTGGGCATCCTGCATGCAATAGACAAGCCACAGTATTTTAAGATGGCTCAAAACATCTTGTGTTTGTAGCTTTCTGGAATTCTTAGGTGAAAGACTGTCTGCCCTTCAAAATTCTGGGATACACATGCCATGTTTTATATTCATGCAGTTGGAAAAGCTCCTGGCGGGAACATTTGGGAGTATTTAATGATAATGCATTGAAAACACAAAAAGCCAAGCTTTCACAAGGGGTGATCAATAAATAGCAATTATTATTTTGCATAGCAAATAGAATTTCTCCAAAGTAACGCAAGATGTCAGGAGAAGGGACTAGTTACTAGCTCAAGAGCAGAATGCTGGGACTAGAGAGATGTCACAGTGGTAAGGAGTTCTTACTGCTCTTGCAGAAATATGGGTTTAGATCACAGTATAGTTTGTAATTCCTGCCCCAAAGCCGTCTTCTGTCTTCAGTGGGCACCTGTATTCAGGTGGTGCACATAAACACACACATATGTATACACACAAATATGTATGCATACACATATGTATATACACACATATGTATGCACACACATATGTATATACACACATATGTATGCATACACAAATATTTAAAATAAAGTCTAATAGCTCCTTCAGTGGAAAGGTATGTGAAGATGAAGAAATCAACCCTAGTGATGAGCCCAGTGAAACAAAGTGTTGGTTTGTCAAAATGAGCAATAAGAGAAATGGAGAATCTGAGGCATCACACTGTATCCTGGGTTCTACTAACAGTTTTTATTATTTATTTATTTATTTATTT
>NC_022034.1:24351757-24355579 GCF_000317375.1 Microtus ochrogaster | reverse complement strand
ACTCACAGAGATCCACCTGCCTCTGCCTCCCGAGTGCTGGGATTAAAGGCGTGCGCCACCACCGCCCGGCGTCAGAGGTAAGTTTTATGGGGTTTCTGTAGCTTTCGTTATCAGAGTGCCTGTCACAATGCTCTTTGGTATTTTGTTAGTAACTGGAATTTCAGAGATGAAAGACAGCTAAGTGTTGGAGTAGAAGTGGAATATACCGATGGAAGCTATTCAGAGTTTATTATTTCTTTTACCTTTTTCCTTTATTTTCAAATTCAGTAATCTTCACTTTTTCTTGTCTAAGTAACTTGCCTTATTGTGTACTCAGTTAACAACCCAGCAAAGGCAACAATTAGAAGAATGTCATTGCTGACGTGCATGGAAATCTTCTATTTTAAAAGATCGTGTGTGTGTGTCTGTGTGTGTGTGTGTGTGTGTGTGTGAGTGTATTCATTTCATCATTACTTAGAGCATAGATAAAACTTATTATGAGACAGGTATCAAAAATTCCCTCATTTTCCAATACAACAATGTGACTATACTTTACCCTAGACTTTGTAAAATGAGTCAGATGGAGCTAGTTAGGTGCATATTTAAAGATATCCTTGACTAGGATCATGGATTTTAGTAAAATTATTTTATTCTTGTTCCTGTGGTTTTCCCAGCCCAGAGAAAGGGTACTGTGTAATATCCAAGGCTCTAGCTTTTCTGAGCTGTGGGCCAGATAAAGAGAGGGTCAAGAGATTGAAGAACAACAGCACAAGTTGTGAACTGATGGATCCTGAAATCTGAGCCTGATGCAATATGCAAGCGATGGGAGGAGAGGGCTGCACTTTGGGAAATGTGTAGGAGTTACTAGATAGGAGTTTTCCTTGTGGTCAGAAAATGGATCAGGAGCCATTAAAAAAGAGTTGGATGAAGGCTACCACCAGGGAGCACAATGCTTTTAGAAAGTAAGTCTCACACTCATGTGATTTTTAGTATCAATCATCATCTTGACTGGATCTAGATCTTGACACGAGAAACCTTTGTGCATGTAGGTGAGGAATGGTCCATATTCTGCTCATATAGGTAGGAAAACCCACCTGTGAGAACTAGTCCTCGGGGAGGGGGAGGATCAAGTTCTGTGTCTAAAGTATGTAGTGTCTTCAACAATAGGAACTTACCTGCAAGATCCGAGGCAGCTACTTACAATGTCAATAGTCTGCATTGCTTGGGAATCTCCTGGACTGCCCTGATCAACAGCTCAAAGATAGATTGCCTATGCCTTGAACTGGAAATTTATTAGGTAGACTACAGCTCTTAGGTGGAGCACTGTAACCCTAACTTCGTACACACACACACACACACACACACACACACACACATATGACTACAGCTCTTAGCTGAAGCATTATAACCCCAATTTCATTGCAAATATATGCATTATATGCATACATTATATACATGAAATATACATATATGTGTGTAATATATATATATAAAATAGTAAGACTCCCTATAGCTTTGCCAGACATCCATAGAGTTACTTATCCCTCCTTCCTTTCTCTACCGCTATATTGTCCATTCACCTCCCTACCCAGTTAACCTACCCCAACCTGTCCTATTATCGTCTTATCCAGAGTTCCTTCCCCACTCTCTACAAGATATAAGTGTGGGAAAGGACTTTATAAATAGAACTTCTTTGCGCAGAAAATAAGGCTAACATCTAACAAATTGTACCTCAGAAAACTACACTGTTGTTTACTGCAAAAGAAATGAGGAAGTCCACAAACTTGGAGAGAATGTACCTGCTATATGCCTGATTGAGGATTGCTATCTAGAATAAAAAAAAAACCTCAAAAGAGACAAGAAAACAAGTAAACTAATTAAAAATATTCTACAGATCTGAATAGAGTTCTCAAAAAGTCTAAAAAAATATGTTAAGAAGTGTTGAACAGCCCTAGCAAGTGGGAAAAATGCAAATTAAACTACTTAAGATTTTATCTCTCCTCAGCCAGAATGGCTACTATCAAGAAAATAACTAATAACAAATGCTAGCAAGTATTAAAAAAAAGGGGAAATCAGATCCACTGTTTATGAGAATGCAAATCGGTGTGTAATGTAACCAGTCTGGAGACTTGTGTGAAGAATTCTCAAAAGACTAAAAATAAATCTGCTATATAACCGAGCTATTCCACTCCTTGACATATGCCCACCAGATTAGAGGTCCTACTTACAGCTGCTCACTTAACCATGTGCATTGCTGCTTTAGTCACAATATCTAGGAAATGGAAACAATCTAAATGTCCTTCAGCTGATGAAATGACAATGAAAGTGTGATACATGTGTGCAATCGAATTCCATTAATCTATAAAAAAAATGAAATCACAAACTTTGTAGGTAAATGAATGGAAATGTATATTCATATATTTTATATATGCATACATATTTATTCATATAAATATGAATAATATATTCACATAAAATATGTTTATTTTTATTTATAGTTTTATTATATTATTTATATATAGATACATACAGAGCCAGATATACAAATGTCACATTTTTGTCTCTCATTTATAATTCCTTGCTCTGAATCTTTAGATATAAGTATATAAGTTAGGGTGACTTCAGATCCAAGAATGAAAAAAGGGGCTAAGGGCAAGAGAGAGGCCCTCGAGAGAGGAATTTATGCCTAGTGTTATAAACCCATGGCTGGTGATGTCATGGACCCTAGAGGAGAATATGGTGCTGTCACATTCTGATCTCCAACTGCATTCTTAATACGTATTCTTATACCCACAAGTCAGTGTAGTAGAGACAATCACAGAAATCGGAACTATTTCAAATGCAGAGAACAGCTGGCCTTGGCCTAGAACTGGGGGATCAGAAAGTCTGCTCTGAGATAGACAGGGAAGTGATACTCATGAAGTCTTAACAACACATCACCTAAAGAAGACCAGAAGAGTTCCAACAGGACACCAGGTTGCACACCAATATAGATGGGGGAAAAGAAAGTAGTTAACATGTGCTTATCTCACATAAGATGTTTCTGCAAAAGTCACATATCAAAAACTTAGTCTTTATTTATTAATAATTAAATTATGTAAAATGAATTCCATATATATGATGATTAATCTTGATTTTCAATTTAACATGATTCAAAACCACTATGGAAATAAACCTCTGGGCATGTTTGTACTGGTCTGAATGTGTGTGTGTGTGTGTGTGTGTGTGAGAGAGAGAGAGAGAGAGAGAGAGAGAGAGAGAGAGAGAGAGAGAGAAGAGAGAGAGAGAGAGGAGAAAATGAGGAAGAGGAGATGGGAGAGGAAAGGGAGAAGGAAGACAGAAGAAAAGGAAGGAAGGAAACAGAGTATCATAGCATCAATCAGCATTCATCTCTCTCTCTGCTTCCTGACTACAAATACAATTTGAGCAGATTCCCCATTTTCCTGCCATGATGAATCATGCACTGTAACCTCAAAATGGTGAGTACAAATAAACTGTGTGTGTATAAATATTTCTAATACAAACATCTTCACCACAGAATTTTCCTCATTTTAAAAGAAGAGATAACATGAACTACATTATAACTCTTAGAGAAACCTGAAAAGTACACCCAGCTTAATCTGCAAGCTTCTGCTGGTCTCAGAAGTGGTTGTTGGGTAAAGAACTTTAGTGCCATTTGGGGCTTAAGGACACAAGAAGTGGTTTAAGATGGTTTTTAAGTAGTTCAAAATAAGACTGTACAGCTGGTGCTGTTGACCAAGGCCTCATCTCTCTGTGGTCCTGGAGCTGAAAGGCTCAGCGGTTTGTGTTCTTTGGGAACTATACTACAGCCCACACTGGTGT